>NW_027142574.1:125663-403725 GCF_026170545.1 Melanerpes formicivorus | reverse complement strand
CATGGCGATTTCAGGGACAGTGGGGTGGATGTGGCATGTAGGCAGGGGTGCCACCTCCCAGGAGCTTTCTGGAGTGTTCCATCTGAAAGAGCATAAATTATGTCTCTGTGAGGTGCTAGGTCCTCTAACAGCAACATCTGAGCCTGCCTCCTGTCTGCCCTTCCCTGGATGGACCTCATGGAACAGCTGGTTAAGGAAGGAGAAGACATCATGGCAGGCTCCTGCATAAGAAATAGGCCAGGCTGATCCTCTCTTGCCCCCTGAGAGGGGCAAAAGGATGACACTCACACAAATGGATTGCAAAAGTGGTGGGAAGTTTAAGTGGAAAAGCAGCAAGTGTTTAGAAGATAGAAAGCACAGAGAGAAAAGAATCCCAAGGAAGGATAGGGAGAGAAGGGGGAAAAGGCGGGAAAAGGGGGGAAAGAAAAAATTACCCAGGTTGGAAAAGACCTCTGAGATCATCAAGTGCACCAGTGGTGCAGGCCTGTGGTGCAGGCCTGTGGTGCAGCTATAGCACAGCAAAGTGTAGCAGCAGAAGAGACAGGAAAGGCAGAAGTGCGTAGCAAGGGAACTGCTACAACTTCTATCAACTGGCAGTGCCTCGTTGGCATGGCTTCCTTGGTTCCCATCGCAGCAGTACAGATTAGTGCTCCAACTACTCATGACACGCAAGGTTTGGTGATGCAGGTGCATGTCCTGTTGTCCCAAGAGAACTTTCCATCTGTAGAGCTACCAGTGCCTTGGTTTAGTTCCATGCTGCAGGCACAGCACTCTTCTGCTCCACTGCTAGCTGGCTCTGCATTTCTGCTGAGCATGGCCTACCACCATGTCAGGCTCTAGGCCTGCACTGCCAGATTGCTCACCCTGCTCGTCGCTGGCAGTGCCACAACTGACAGCAGCAACCCCCCAAAGGCCTGCTCCTCTTGCCTCCATTCCCAATTGGAACACACAGCCAGGGGCTCTCCTTGCAGGGGCTGAGCATCTGCAGCCCCCAGCTGCTAGGGCTGGGCACTGTGGCCTGCCTGGCTCTTGGGGTGGAGGGAGCCAAACAGGAGCCTGCCAGCCAGTGCTGGGCTGGGCCAGCCTTACCCCAAGCCCCTCTCCTGCCATCTCAGCACAGACCCCCAGGCTCCCAGAGTGACTCCTGACAGACACCTGCAACAGTAAAGGCTTTATTCACTGACAAACATCTCACACCCCTTCCATGTTAACCACCTCCAGCCACAGTGCCACGTCCCAGCACTGCAGAGGAGAGCTGGCACCTGCAGGCTCCTTTCCCTGACAATCTCCTTCAGTCCAAGGAGACAAATGGTTGTGGTGCTCCCATTTCTCTGGCATCTTCTCCTGCCTCGCTGCTCTGCCCAGGGGCAGCTTCCTCCACCTGCAGCACAGCCACCACATCTTCCTTGGGCAGCAAACCTCCCAGCAGTGCCATTTCTTCTCCAGCCTCCTCGGTGCCTGCTGCCTTCCGCTCCTCAGGTGTTCTCCTTCCCTCTGCCAGGAGAGCTCCATCTGCTCCCAGCAAAAAATAACCAGAGCATTACCAGAGCCTTCTCTTCTACTGCTCCTCCACCTGCTGCCATCCTCCTTCTGCACTCTTGGCCCTTCACTGTGCCCCACTCCCCTCTTGCCTTCCCATCCTCCTCTGGCTCCCAAACCTTCTTTACTCATTTTCTTGCCTCTCACTCTGATGCTTGCCCCAAAGGAGCCTCAGTGATCTTCTTGCCTGCACACAGGCAGCACCACAGATCTCACACAAGAGCTGTCTTGAGAGAGGACACCCCAGGCCATGCACTGCAGGCCCACAATCCCACACCAGAAGGTGTCTTTCTCTCTCCCATTTTTCCTCCCCTGCCTGTGCTCTGGAATACTGGACCACTTTTCTCACTGCCTTCCTGTCTCTCTGTGCTCTCATCATCAGACACTTTTCCCCTTTCTCCTTCTCTCAACTCCTCTCCAGTCTCTGTTTTGTCCTCACTCTCTTCAGCACTTGCTAAGATGACCAACACTGCAGCTCTGCTTGACTTCTGCTCAGCACTGCCTTGACTTGGCTCACCCTGCACTCCATCTCCCAAGGGCTCCACAGGCTTTCCCTCATGGCTCTCCTCTACTTTCTTCTTGGGGATGGCTTTTGGTCCAGACTGGAGTCAACATCACACCTGTGAAAGAAGATGGGGAATGGGAAGTGCCACATTTCTCACTGCTGGGAAAGGCAGCAGACCCAGGGAGCTCTTCAGCTCATTGCCAGCATTGAAACCAGGCTCCTGCCTCTGCATTGCCCCTCAGACCATGAGAGGACTGAGAACAACTCAGAGAAGCACCTTGACATTCTCAAGTGCTGCACTTCTTCCTTCAGGAAGGATTGCACTGTCCATGCTTAAAGGAGGCAAGTGAAGCACAAACAGAGTAAAATCCAAACCAGCAAGTGTCCATCAGCTTCAAGCTACACCAAGCATCACCTGTGAAGAGCACTGGCACAACTCCAGGCCAATTCCTCTTGTCCTATCACATCATACCAGAGAGAAGTGACCAAGCCCCACCTCACTCCTGCCTCCTTCAGGATCACAGAATTGTCAGGGCTGGAAGGGACCTCAAGGCTCAGCCAGTTCCAACCCCCATGCCATGGCCAGGGACACCTCACACTACAGCAGGTTGCTCACAGCCACAGCCAGCCTGGCTGCAAACACCTCCAGGCAGGAGGCTTCCACCACCTCCCTGGGCAACCTGTGCCAGGCTCTCACCACCCTCCTGGGGAACAACTTCTTCCTCACATCCTGTCTGAATCTACCCATTTCCAGTTTTGTTCCATCCCTCCCAGTCCTATCACTACCCAACCCCCTAAAAAAAACCCTTTCCAGCTTTCTTGTAGCCCCCTTCAGAGACTGGAAGGCCACAATGAGGTCTCCTCAGAGCCTCCTCTTCTCCAGACTGAACAGCCCCAACTCCCTCAGTCTGGCCTCAGAGCAGAGCAGCTCCAGCCCTCTGCTCATCCTCGTGGCCCTTCTCTGGACACCTTCCAGCACCTCCAGATCCTTCCTGTAATAGAGGCTCCAGACCTGGACACAGTACTCCAGGTGGGCTCTCACCCCACCTAGGTGGTATAGGGAGCAATGAAGTCTCCCCTCAGCCTCCTCTTCTCCAGACTAAACAACCCCAGTTCTCTCAGCTGCTCCTCACCAGACCTGCTCTCCACCAGCTCTGCTGTGGGCCTGTGAAAGCCAAGCTCACTTGTGCACATTTCAAGAGGTGCTGAGAAACAGACCAGGTGCTACAGAGCTGGGCTTGCTTAGCCTGGTGAAGAAGAGGCTCAGGGGAGACCTTCTTGCCATCTACAACACCCTGCAGCGAAGTTGTAGCCAGGTGGGGGTTGGTCTCTTCTCCCAGGCACCCAGCACCAGAACAAGAGGACACAGTCTCAAGCTGTGCCAGGGGAGGTTTAGGCTGGAGGTGAGGAAGAAATTCTTCCCAGAGAGAGTTGTTAGCCATTGGGATGTGCTGCCCAGGGAGGTGGTGGAGTCCCCATCCCTGGAGGCGTTCAAGAGGGGATTGGATGTGGCACTTGGTCATGAGGTCTGGGCTGACAGCTTGGACTTGAGGATCTTTGAGGTCTTTTTCAACCTTGTTGTTGAAGTCATTTCACTGCCACAGCACTGGTTTAGCCCCCAGAAAACCAAGAGATAAAGAAAGATGCTGCCAGGATGAACTTTCTGACCACCCTTACCTTTCTCCAGTAGCATGCCTGTGTACACACAGAGGTTTCTTCCTCCACAGTACTGCTGATACACTCTGATTTCATCCCTGTGCTGGGTGTCAGGGTGAGCCAAGTGCAGCTTCTTCCCCAGGAAGACCATGGTGACACACACGTTGGGGTGTACTGAGGGCCTGTGGAGTCCTCCAGAGCTCTGCAGCAGGAAACACACAGAAAGTGCATGCAGCTTGCAGCTGGACACAAAGACCAGGGCTGTGCACACAGAATACAGAATTAAGCAGCAGCAGGCACAGAGAGCTCACCTTTGTGGAAAGCTGCCCATCTGGGGCTGTGATGGGACGGACCTGCCTCCATCTGGGCATCCCATTTCTCAATGCAGCTGCACTTTTGGGCTCTTTTGGCCCAGGAGGATGTGGCACTGGCATCAGAGAGTCACCACCCAGAGGGAGCTGAGGCAGGCATCTAGCAGTCACATTTTCCTTTGCCTTCATAGGTCTCACCCCAATCCTCTCCCCCTGCACAAAGAGGGTAACAGGTTAAAGAGTGTTGCCTGTCCTAGGCGCGGCGACCTGGTGCAGGAACGGCACGGCGGCCAACCCCAGGCCGCTCGGTCCATCAGCTCGCAGACACCAATGTGCTGGACGGCAAATGGCCTTTGCTAGCGCACGACGCTGCACTATATAACTGAGGTGTGCGTCACTGCCGGCTGCTGGCACCGTGAGCTGAAGGCTATTGGCTAGCAGGGGAGGGGCCCTAGCTTCCCGTACAGCGCCAGAGCTTCCGCCCGCTGGGTCCTAGCGACCTACAATTCCCCCTCCCTATGCATAAGCAAATTAGCTAAAGTATAACAATCCTGAGAAATGTAACAATTTTGAAAGTATCCATCATAAACTTGAATAAAAAATGTAAGGCAGAGCGAACAGGTGGAAATTAGGGAGATAACAACAGGGTGTAGCTTGAGGTAACTAAGGATAACTGGGGATAACGCTGGGGAAATACTTTCTTGAAGCAGTTGCTGGTGTTCTACCAACATCATGGGAACATTCTTTAGCCGGCTCAAGGCATCACAGCCCCCCTCTGCGGAGGCTATTTTCCCATTCTCTGGATTCTGCCAGTGCGGAACTCCCAGGCTTGGACAGGACACTTGCCAGCTCGTCATCTTCTCTTGCCACCGGGGGATATGAGTCACAGGGGTGTCCCATGATCCGCTCCTGTGAACAGAAACTGCCACATCACTGTTTTAGCCCCCAAAAAACCAAGAGATAAAGAAAGATGCTGCCAGGATGAACTTTCTGACCACCCTTACCTTTCTCCAGTAGCATGCCTGTGTACACACAAAGGTTTCCTCCTCCACAGTGCTGCTGATACACTTTGATCTCATCCCTGTGCTGGGTGTCAGGGTGAGCCAAGTGCAGATTCTTCCCTAGGAAGACCATGGTGACAAGCACATTGGTGTGTACTGAGGGCCTGTGGAGTCCTCCAGAGCTCTGCAGCAGGAAACACACAGAAAGTGCATGCAGCTTGCAGCTGGACACAAAGACCAGGGCTGTGCACACAGAATACAGAATTAAGCAGCAGCAGGCACAGAGAGCTCACCTTGGTGGAAAGCTGCCCATCTGGGGCTGTGATGGGACCAACCTGCCTCCATCTGGGCATCCCATGGCTCACTGCAGCTCGAGCAGAAGGGACTCACAGGAAGGCTGGGGAGGGGCTGTTGAGAAGGGCCCGTGTCTCCCATCCTCCAATTTCCAGATCCCTTTTTCATCTTTCCTTCCCCCTATCTTTTCAAGTGCTTGTTCCTCTGTAGGAGTGAATACTGGTGATTCCTCCTGTTCATCTGATGCTGTTCCTTGTATATGGAGGACACGCTCCTCTCCTCCTTCTGCTACTTGCTTAGCTTCACTGTCAGCTAAGTTGTTCCCTCTAATGATTAACGAAGTTCCCTTTTGATGTCCTTTTACATGAACCACCGCTATTTCTTCTGGTAGTTTCAATGCCTCCAAGACTTCCCTGATTAGGGCTTCATGAATCAAATTTTTCCCTTTTGAATTTAACATCCCCCTTTCTTCCCAAATTTTTCCAAATGTATGAACTATTCCAAAAGCATACTTAGAGTCTGTATAAATGGTTCCCACTTTATCCATTAAAAGGTGCAAAGCCCGATTCAGTGCATATAACTCACGGGTCTGAGCTGACCAACGGGAGGGTAATTTCCCTTTGTCAATCGTTTCCAAGCTTAGCCCATCAACCACTGCATATCCTGACAAGCATTTCCCATTTACACACCGAGAGGACCCATCCACCAAATATTTCTCCCCTTCTGGTAATTCCTGTTCCAATAAATCTTCCCTTATTTTAGTCTGG
This sequence comes from Melanerpes formicivorus, assembly GCF_026170545.1. NCBI lineage: Eukaryota > Metazoa > Chordata > Aves > Piciformes > Picidae > Melanerpes > Melanerpes formicivorus. The sequence continues at coordinate 397,652 of NW_027142574.1, read as the reverse complement.
TATTGAATAACCTCCAGACAGGCGTGTACTGAAGCTTCAGTAAGCTCCCCGTATAAAAATTGAGCTGGGTTTAGGCTTTGGCTAGTGGAGATTGTTAGATCTGGACCATCAATCAAGGTTGCTTCAGATTTTAAAATCCTAGAATCAGTTAGCCATTTTTCTGCTTTTTGGTTCAGTGTATTTCTCACTGAATGGGGAGTATATACTTCCAGTTTTCCTCCTAGTGTTAATTTTCTACTTTCTTCCACCATGAGTGCTGTGGCTGCCACTGCTTGAATGCATGCCGGCCAACCTCGGCTTACAGGATCTAATAACTTGGATAAGTAGGCTACTGGTTTACGTGACCCTCCCCATTCTTGAGTCAGAACTCCATAGGCCACCCCTCCTTCCACATTAACAAAGAGTTGGAATGGCATATCCAGGGAAGGGAGGCTCAAAACTGGAGCAGTAGTCAAAGCCTTTTTAATTGCTTCAAATTTCTCCTCATCTTCCCCTGTCCAAACAAAGTTATCATCTCCTACTAATTTTTCATGTAAAAACTTGACTAATTGGCTATATCTCTCAATCCCTAATCTACAATATCCTAGTAACCCTAATAATCTTCTGACTTGTTTCTTCCCTTCTGCTCTTTCAGGATCTGTCTTCCTGGCTCCATTACTTAACCATAGTCCTAAATATTTAACTGCAGGTTCCACAAATTGTAATTTGCTTTTAGAAACCCTTAATCCCAAATTTCCCAGGAAATTCAAGAGCTTTATGGTGGTCCTTCTAACTTCAACTGCCCCTTCTCCTGAAATTAATCAATCATCTACATATTGTGTGATTAAAACATCCTTTTCCTGTGGAAATGACAATAACAATTTTTCCAGGTTTTGACCAAACAGACTGGGAGGTTCTGTAAAGCCTTGGGGCAATCTGGTCCACCTCAATTGTTGCTTTCTCCTGGTGACTGGATCTTCCCATTCAAAGGCAAAGATGTCTCTGCTGTTTTCAGCTAATGGGCAGGCCCAGAAGGCATCTTTAAGATCTATTACGCTATACCATTTATGATTTGGAGGTATGTGACTCAACAATGTGTAAGGCTTAGAAACTACAGGAAACCGAGTCACAGTTCTCTTATTGACCTCCCGCAGGTCTTGCACCGACCTGTAAGTTCCATCCTCTTTCTTTACTGGTAGTATGGGGGTGTTATGTGGGGACATACAAGGTTCCAAGGTCCCCTCTTTAAGGAGGCGGTCTATAACTGGCTTTAATCCCTCTCTCCCTTCTTTAGATATGGGATCCTGTTTTACTCTGGTAGGACGTTCTGGTTGCTCTATAGTTACTTGTATAGGTTCAGTATCTAAGCTCCCTGTATTTTCTTCACTGGCCCAGACTTCTGGGTTAATCCCTGCCTCATCCTCAGTGTTTAATTGTAATATTCTGACCCTCATCTGCCCCTCTTCTGGAACTACCCCTATGCCCAACTGAACTTGGAAGTCTCTCCCTAGTAAATTACATCCTGCGCTTGGCACTACCAAAATATCTCCTACCCCAATTCTAGCCTCAGTTTCTAATTTAACATCCTTAACTACAGGGGCTTTAAACCCTTCCCCCTTTGCCCCTAAAACCTTTACAGTATTTTGGCTCTCCACACACCCTTCAGGAACCTTGGTAACACAAGTACCTTCAGCTCCTGTATCTACTAAAAAGTCTAACATTTCTTCCTGGGGTCCTACTTTTAATTTTATCAAGGGCTCCTGTTGGTATTTTTGCCCCAGGTAAAAGAGCCCCTGACACCCCTATTGCTGATCTTCCTCAAAAACTTTAAGATCTCTCTTCCTCATTTGACAATCTCGTTTAAAATGTTCAATTTTCCCACAAGAATAACATTCAGTACCCTTACTTCCAGTTTGAGCATTCCCCAGGTCCCAGTGAGGCCTGGGGGTTTTATCCCTCTTAGGTCGAGGAGGTGGAGGGTGGGAGAATTGTGTTTTCTTCTCAGGTTTCCCCACCTGACCTGCTTCCCTCACGCTGGCTACCATAATTTTGGCCTTAGCTTTTGCTTTTTCCTCATCTCTACGCACATACACCTTCTGCGCTTCCCTCAGGAACTCTTGAAGTCCTCTATCTTGCCAATCTTCTAGTTTTTCCAATTTTTTTCTAATATCTGGCCAGGAATCAATGACAAAATTTACCTTTAACACTATCTGGCCATCCGGACTGCTGGGATCTATTCTTGACTATTGCTGTCTATTTCTCCTAACCTCTCGAGCCAATCAGTAGGGGTTTCCTCCCTTCCCTCTTGACTATCAAATGCTTTTTCTGTATTTTGCCCCCTGGGTATTGCTTCCTTTATGCCTCTAATAACCAAGGTTCGATATTCATTCATGTTTTGTCTGCCCCTATCATCATTATGGTTCCAATTAGGAGAAGCTAGGGGCATCTTTTGATCACCGGGAGGTCCCTGCTGATTTTCCCTTTCCCAAACTCTCATTCCAGCTGTTCTGATCATCTGTCTTTCCTCTGAAGTAAAAAGGATTCCCATGATTGATTGCATTTCTTCCCACGTGTAAATATTTGGCCCCAAAACTTGATCAAATTGTTCTGCTACTCCAATTGGGTCTTCCAGGAGACCTTTTAATTCCTTCGTCAAGTTTCTCACCTCAGTAGAAGTGAGAGGGGCATTTACATATCCAATTCCCCCATTCGCTCCCCCCAGGGGCACCTCTCTCAAAGGATATAATGGCACTCCTTCATGTGGATTGTCTGAGTCAGTAGACTCTTCCTCTAAAACCATGACATTTGCCTGTCTTCTAGTTTGCCTACCTCCTCTCCTTTGGCGGATGGATTTGCTAGTGTGTCCCTCTGCAAGGGGGGCGGGGGCCGTTGCTGCCGAGGGAAGGGGAGCTGCAGGGAGGAAGGGGGATGTAGGGAGGACGGGGGCTGTAGGGAGGACGAGGGCTGCAGGTACTGCAGGGTTATAAGGTGGGGGTAAGTGATTCAGTGGTTTCCACTTTTCAGGTTCTGGCTCTTCCTCTTCCTCCACCTTAAAAACTGTGACTGCCGCTGCTGACCAGACGCTGCCTTTCCAGCGAGCGGCATATTCACTCTCCTCCTGATTAAAAGGCTCCTTACTGCTAACATAAAGGTTGAGAGCCTGACAGATCCATCCTTCCCAGGACCCATATTGGGGCCAAAATAAACTGTCTGATCTGATCTTCTCTCTAGCCCATTTCTCCATCCAATAATATATCATTGGTCCTTGATCTTTATCCCGCGTATTAGGATTCTCTTCCCAATACGCTAATTGCAACCCCAGAGGGCTGTCCGGGGGTATATCCCTGGGTACCCTTTTGCTCCCATTTTTCCCGGGGCTGGTCTGTTTACCCGACCCCTGCCCCATTGCCCGAGGTCCACGCTCTCCGTCCCCAACCGCTTCGTCCCTTCACTGGCCAAGTCCCTCGCGAGAGCTTGGAAACGCAGTTAGAAGAACTCCACAATCACTTCGTGAGACTGGACTGTCCAGCTCACGTCTCATGCACACGCTCTCACTGACCTCAATGCCCGCCCAACCGCACAATCCTTACAGCCCTTTCCTTGCCCGGGTCTTTGTGCACTAGAATTACAGGCAGTCGTGACAGTTGGGAGCTCCTTCCCTTGCCTTTCTCTTACAACTTTTGGCTGAATCTACCCGTGTTCCGAGAGGCTTCCAGGGTCCTTCTTCCGGGCCGCCGCAATCGGCGGGGGCGCCCCCCCTTCCGAAGGGTCCGTGAAGTCGTCGCAGGCAGGGTAATCACGTCGGGGTCACCAAATTGTGAGAAACGAACTCACTGCTGAAAATTTATAACCAGTTTATTATCAAATAAAGGCAACACAGCGCTGGGCGCAGAGCGAGTTTGCTAGAGGCGCACCCCAACACCACGAGGTTAACTTAAATAGACAGCAAACATACATATTCATATATTAAAACAGACATATTCATATAGTCCCCAACACACTCCCACCCCTCTCCATCAAGACTGAGACAAAACCTGCACTCTTGACCTGGCCAGTCTTCAGACATGTTGGCACCTCACCTTTCTTCCCCCATACCACAAACAATACAGACCATCAGCCCAACATTCCAGCCCAACGATCCAGGCCAACTATCGAGCCCCACAGTGCCCAGTAATTCCCCTTGCGAAAGCCAAATATCATAACCAGTTTATCACAGGGGCAATGGTCTGAAAGTGGAGCAGGGCAGGTTTAGATGGGACATCAGGAGGGAGTTCTTTACAATGAGGGTGCTGAGACACTGCAACAGGCTGCCCAGGGAGGTGCCTGAGGACCCATGCCTGGAGGCATTCAAGAGCAGACTCGATGTGGCCCTGGGCAGCCTGCTCTAGTTGGAGCTGTCCCTGCTGACTGCAGGGGCTTGGACAAGATGACTTGGAGGGTCCCTTCCCACTCAGTGCCCCAGCCTGGCTGCAGACAGGACTCACCTCCTGGGGACCGTGGCTGCTCTGGCCCCCGAGGGTGTCTGGCGGGGCGCCCGGGCTGGCTGCGGCGGCGCTCTGCCTGCTGGGCTCCCTGTGCCGTGAAGCACTCCCTGCACTCTCCAGCACAGCCCCTGCCCCTCCCTCTCTCACGGTTTGATGGAGGCCTGGCTCTTCTCCCTCAGCTTTTGCAACCCAAATGATTCTGACTCACTCCATGATTCCACAGACAGCAGCAGGCAGAGAGAGCTCACCTTTGAGGAAAGCTGCCCATCTGGGGCTGTGATGGGACGGACCTGCCTCCATCTGGGCATCCCATGTCTCACTGCAGCTGCACTTTTGGGCTCTTTTGGCCCGGGGGGATGTGGCACAGGCATCACACAGTCACCACCCAGAGGGAGGTGAGGCAGGCATCTACCAGTCCCAATCTCCTCGGCCTTCACAGCTCTCACCCCAATCCTCTCCCCCTGCACAAAGAGGGTAACAGGTTCAAGAGGCTTGGCAAAACCAGCTCCCAAGCACTTTGACCTAAGCACCCTCTGGCTGCTGCTCACACTGAGGCACACACACAGGCTTCTAGAACAAGTCTGAGCAGCCATCATATTCTTGGAGCAAGGGAGGTGATCAGCACCACACAGAGCCAATGCCCAGCAAAAGGGAACAATTCATGCAGGCTCTGCCAGCCAGGGGCAGCAGGTCAAGGTCCATTCCAAAATCCTCCAGTCCCATGGAACTCCCAGCAAAGGGCCAGCTCTGTGTGCTCACACTGCAGCACTTGGAGCCTGTGCTGAGACTCACCAGGTGTGACTGGCCAGCAGGCTCTCCAGGCACTGAAAGATGGAGACCATGGCGATTTCTTGGGCAATGGGGTGGATGTGGCATGTAGGCAGGGGTGCCACCTCCCACGAGCTTTCTGGAGTGTTCCATCTGAAAGAGCATAAATTATGTCTCTGTGAGGTGCTAGGTCCTCTAACAGCAACATCTGAGCCTGCCTCCTGTCTGCCCTTCCCTGGATGGACCTCATGGAACAGCTGGTTAAGGAAGGAGAAGACATCATGGCAGGCTCCTGCTAAGGAAATAGGCCAGGCTGATCCTCTCTTGCCCCCTGAGAGGGGCAAAAGGATGACACTCACACAAATGGATTGCAAAAGTGATGGGAAGTTTAAGTGGAAAAGCAGCAAGTGTTTAGAAGATACAAAGCACAGAGAGAAAAGAATCCCAAGGAAGGATAGGGAGAGAAGGGGGAAAAGGCGGGAAAAGGGGGGAAAGAAAAAATTACCCAGGTTGGAAAAGACCTCTGAGATCATCAAGTGCACCAGTGGTGCAGGCCTGTGGTGCAGGCCTGTGGTGCAGCTATAGCACAGCAAAGTGTAGCAGCAGAAGAGACAGGAAAGGCAGAAGTGCGTAGCAAGGGAACTGCTACAACTTCTATCAACTGGCAGTGCCTCGTTGGCATGGCTTCCTTGGTTCCCATCGCAGCAGTACAGATTAGTGCTCCAACTACTCATGACACGCAAGGTTTGGTGATGCAGGTGCATGTCCTGTTGTCCCAAGAGAACTTTCCATCTGTAGAGCTACCAGTGCCTTGGTTTAGTTCCATGCTGCAGGCACAGCACTCTTCTGCTCCACTGCTAGCTGGCTCTGCATTTCTGCTGAGCATGGCCTACCACCATGTCAGGCTCTAGGCCTGCACTGCCAGATTGCTCACCCTGCTCGTCGCTGGCAGTGCCACAACTGACAGCAGCAACCCCCCAAAGGCCTGCTCCTCTTGCCTCCATTCCCAATTGCAACACACAGCCAGGGGCTCTCCTTGCAGGGGCTGAGCATCTGCAGCCCCCAGCTGCTAGGGCTGGGCACTGTGGCCTGCCTGGCTCTTGGGGAGCCCTTGGGGTGGAGGGAGCCAAACAGGAGCCTGCCAGCCACTGCTGGGCTGGGCCAGCCTTACCCCAAGCCCCTCTCCTGCCATCTCAGCACAGACCCCCAGGCTCCCAGAGTGACTCCTGACAGACACCTGCAACAGTAAAGGCTTTATTCACTGACAAACATGTCACACCCCTTCCATGTTAACCACCTCCAGCCACAGTGCCAAGTCCCAGCACTGCAGAGGAGAGCTGGCACCTGCAGGCTCCTTTCCCTGACAATCTCCTTCAGTCCAAGGAGACAAATGGTTGTGGTGCTCCCATTTCTCTGGCATCTTCTCCTGCCTCGCTGCTCTGCCCAGGGGCAGCTTCCTCCACCTGCAGCACAGCCACCACATCTTCCTTGGGCAGCAAACCTCCCAGCAGTGCCATTTCTTCTCCAGCCTCCTCGGTGCCTGCTGCCTTCTGCTCCTCAGGTGTTCTCCTTCCCTCTGCCAGGAGAGCTCCATCTGCTCCCAGCAAAAAATAACCAGAGCATTACTTTGTGAGAGCAGAGTCAGTGCTGAGGCTCTTGAGCTGTCCTTAAAGATCCTAACAGCACCAGAACAAGAGCACACTGTCTCAACTGCAGTCCTCTCCAGCCAGCCACTTCCCATCCAGGAACCAGCTGCTCCTGCCAATATCCTCAGCTGCAAAGTAGCAAATATTAACTTCAGGGTTATGGCGGCTTGGGGTTAACTGCAGCACTTTCACCCCAGCTACTCAGGCAGGCAGAGCAGAACTGCTTCTGCTTGCCAACAGCTCACACTTGAGAGATTCTTTGGCTGTCTTTTGAACTGGAAAGTGCACAAGGCTGTCAGTAAAAGCTTTTATTCCAAGTAAATGATGTGACAAATGATGAACAAGATTAATGTTGTGGCTACAGAATGCACATAGTTCTATCCTAGGGGCACACACATGGCCAGCTCTATCTGTATGTGCTTACAAACCAGGTGGCACTACCTGCAGTGGCCTCCCTCTCACTTCACATTGAGCACAAGATCAAGATATTCGTTTCCCCGCACCTCAAAGCCACACCAGCAGACACATCAGACAAAAAAGCAGCTGCCAAAATCACTTGAAAGTATATGCAACCCTGATCATCAGCAAATGTTGGTCATTAATGTAATTAATTCACCTGAGGTGGCCTTTGCTGTCACTGTCACACCTGATCCAAGGATGCTTGGTAACACCCATTCGATGAATGGTGGAAGCAAAGGTGCAGCTACAGCAGCCACAAAGCAAATGGCAAAGGACTTCATGGAAGCAGCACCATCTTCCCTCGAGCACCACTGCAGTGAATGATGTCTTCATGAGCCTTCACCACCTTCTCCAGGGGATATTCAGAGCCCACAGCTGGTTTCAGCCAGCCAGCCTCTATGCCATCAGACTGCCGTGGCACACTCACGCCTCTCCTGCGTGCAATCAAGGCAACATTTACCACACTGTAGAGCAGCACTGGCTACTTGTGCCAAGTGTTAAACCAAATTTCACCACCCAAAATGGTTTTATCATGTTAAGAAAGAATAGAATAGAATTAACCAGGTTAGAGAAGACCTCAGAGATCATTGAGTTCAACCTCTCACCCCACACCATCTAATCAACTCAACCACGGCACCAAGTGCCTCAGCCAGGCTCTTCCTAAACCCCTCCAGGGATGGGGACTCCACCACCTCCCTGGGCAGCACATTCCAGTGGCCAATCTCTCTTGCTGGGAAGAATTTCTTCCTAACCTCCAGCCTAAACCTCCCCTGGTGCAGCTTGAGACTGTGTCCTCTTGTTCTGGTGCAGCTTGCCTGGGAGAAGAGACCAAGGCCCACCTGGCTACAACCTCCCTTCAGGGAGTTGTAGACAGCAATAAGGTTCTCCCCTGAGCCTCTTTCCTTACAGTGAAATTCTGCAGTCACCCCTGCAAATGATTCTACAGGATTCTAACAGGAAACAGAGAGGTGTTGGCATCCCAACAAAACATTCTTTACAACAAACAGGCTTCTTACCTCAGTTGCAAGAAACAGACCAACTCCAATGATGCTGGACTCTTTACTCATGGTGTCCCTTGGATTGATCTCAATGGGACCTCTGCAGCCCACAATCTGTTACAAAGGAGTTGAGAGAGAAGCTCTACTGGCTGAATTGTGTCACTAAATGCACAAGGTGAAGTCAGTGACAGCAAGTGCTCACCATCACCCTTCCTCCACAGGACAGCAGCTGCAAGTCAGTAGCCAGGTTGACGTTGGAGAGCATTTCTATGATGCTATCAACTCCTTCCATTCCTGTGTATTCCTGCAGAGGACACAGCAGGCTGTAAAACCACCCCAGTTAGTGCTTGGGTTCCACTCTATTTCATGTGCTACAGATAATGGACATCTCTACAGCCTACATTTTAAATGCACCTTTGTGCAAGGCTGACAGCTAAGCAGTTTAATTTCAGCAGATTTTTGATGTGCTGACTGATGCTGTCTTGCTGGGATGCAAGAGCTTCTAAATCACAGATGCCACTGCCTGTGCAGAAGGCTCAGCTTCTCCCAGCCTGGAAAAGCTTTTCCTTGTGTGAGAATGAAAGAGGCAGGGCATTATTGCTCCTGCATAAATCTGCTCTAAAACCCTTCCACAACCACCTGTTCTGTTAGTAAGAAAAACACTTCACCTAGCCTAGGTGCATGCTTACCTTGATTTTATTGATGTACTTAGCCTCCCTGTGGTTAAATGCTTGGTGGGCACCGTTCCTCAGAAGCGTGTTCATGCCTTGTTCAGTTCCTGCTGTACCCAAACCCTTTAAACCACGAGCTCTGTCAATCTGACAGGTTGCTATTCCCACCTGAGGAGAAGGGGAAATGAAAAATAAAACCAAACCAAAACAAAACAGAAAAGGAGGAGGAGGAGAGAGGGAAAGAAGGAAGAGGGAGGAGAGAGGGAAAGAAGGAAGAGGGAGGAGAGAGGGAAAGAAGGAAGAGGGAGGAGAGAGGGAAAGAAGGAAGAGGGAGGAGAGAGGGCAAGAAGGGAGAGGGAGGAGAGAGGGAAAGAAGGAAGAGGGAGGAGAGAGGGAAAGAAGGAAGAGGGAGGAGAGAGGGAAAGAAGGAAGAGGGAGGAGAGAGGGAAAGAAGGAAGAGGGAGGAGAGAGGGAAAGAAAGAAGAAGGAGAAAAGGAAAGAAAGAAGGAGGAGGAGAAAGGGAAAGAAAGAAGAAGTCCTTTTTTTCCACCAGGGGAGGTTTAGGCTGGGAGCCTGTCTATCCCAAGCTGGTTTTATTGATGTCATCACTGCAGGGAACTGAGGGGCAGGGTTGCTGCTGTGCTGAGCTGCACCTGACTTTCCCCCTGCCTCTTGCAGGCTACGTGTCGGACCCCATGAGCACCATGAGGTTCCACTCCTGCAGCAGTAGTGGCAGCTTTGAAGAGAAGAGCTGAGGGCAGCAACTGTCCAGCTCCAGAGTCTCACCATCAGCCAGCAGCAAGAGTCCTCACCGTGCCAGCCTGACCCTCAGCTCCACAGTGAACAGACTGAGCTGCTGGTGGTGCCAGGTCCCCAGCCTGAGCTCTGCTCTCATGCCCTCCTCTGCTGGCCCCCTTGAGGGCTGGGGGTTTTGGTGGTGTGCAGCTGTTCTGTAACAAATGCTCTGCTCCCATCTTCACCTTTAGGAGTGTGACAAGATGAAAAATGCATCTGTTGTAGGGCCAGAGCTCCAGGCCAAGATGTCCTTAGCTTGGCCTGCACTAAGGGGCTGTCAGCTCTGACTGGTAGGTGCCAGTCAAGAGCCCATCGAGAGGAGGAGCATCCTGGAACTCCACACCACCACCCAGGCCACCTTGGAGCCTGAGCTGTTCCTGTTCCCAGCTCCTGAACCTGACCTGGTTTCTTTTGGACTTCTTCACAGTCCCAGACACATCCTGTGTCTCATTTTCAGCTCCCTAGCACAGCTGCAGCTCCTCAGGGCCCTGGGCTTTGGCTCTTTCCTGCTCACTGAGAATAAAGAGATATTTAGGTGGCCAACCTCAGCCTCCCCTTCCAGAGGTTTGTTTTCCTTACCCACTTCCTTGGAGTGTTTTTCACACAGAGCGTAAGCTTTCCTTCACACTTGGCTTTACCAAAAGCAACACAGGAGCTCCAAATCAAACTCCAAACCTCTCACATCACCCCACAGCCATGCTGCACCCATGAGCTGCCTGCAGCACAGCAGCAGGTAAGGATGGGGTGGGGGCTGGTTCCCATCCAACCTTGCCTGGGCCCATCCTGCAAAGAGAGCTGTCAGGAAGAGCCAGGAGAGACAGCAGATGAGATCAGTCTGCTCACATCCTGGGCTGCATGCATCAAGAGAAGAACAGCCAGCAGGTCGAGGGAGGTGATTCACCCCCTGTACTCCACTCTGCTGAGACCCCACCTGGAGCACCGTGTCCAGTTCTGGAGCCTCTGTTGCAGGAAGGATCTGGAGGTGCTGGAAGGTGTCCAGAGAAGGGCCACGAGGATGAGCAGAGGGCTGGAGCTGCTCTGCTCTGAGGACAGACTGAGGGAGTTGGGAGAAGAGAAGGCTCTGGCTGTTCTCCCCCAGCTTTCCCTCCCATCTGCTCAGGCCTCTCCTGCAGCCCGTCCTTGCCTGCCCCTGCCCCAGGAGCTGCCAGCTGCAGCTGGCTGGCTGGACACAGCCCCTGCCCTCCTGCAGCCAGCTCCACTCCCTCATCTCCATCTGCAGGGCTGCTCAGGGAGGCTTCTGCCACGGGCTGCTCCCCAGGGGATGTGGCTCCACACAGTCCCCCATGCCCTGGGGACATGAGCTGTGCTGTGCCCCACTCCTGCTCTGCCTTGCCCTCAGCTGACACCTCCTCTGCCACCCCTACCCCACCAGTCCCCCTCTGTCCTGTTCCTCTAACCACCTCCTGTGCCCCCACCCTGTCATCCACCCTGCCATCGGTAGCCACCGCCACCTCCTGCCCCATCTCCTGCTCTGCCAGCTCTGCCTCTCCTGCTGGCCCCTTGGCCACGGCCCCTGCCCCTGCCTGGCCACCCACCACAACGACAGCCACCAGCCCTGCCTTGCTGTGGTGGTTTAGGCTGGGTGCTGGCCCGGATGCCACTGCACAGACCACACCTGGGAGGTCCCAAGGGGTGGGCCCAGCCCAGGGGGTGGTCACAGGAGACCAGGTATTGCATTCCCATAATGCCCTGCTCCCCTGTAAAATGTCCATGCGGGGTCTTCACTTCCTCTTTCCTCCCCTGCTGCTGCCTCGGTAAAATGGCGTGAGCCGCCTCCCTTGGGCCTGCCCAGGCCCAAGGCTGTGTTGGGGGGGGAAGAAAGAGCCCTGGGGGGTGTGGGTGTACCCCCAGGTGGGGATGGGATGTTCTTGGGCATGCTCTGGGATTTCTCTCTTTGTCACAGCGCTTGTGGCTCTCTGCAAAGCTTTCAGTGTTGTTTGTTTATTGTTTGTCTATTTACACTTTCCATCACTTTTCCAAGCCCTTTCTCTGAGTTGTTCTTTCTGCCCGGGGTGGGGAGGGGATCTGCCCCCAACCCATTACACTTGCTCACACACAGCCCCGGGACAGACAGCCATGCTCCATCCACCACCCCCTCCGCCACGGCGCCCTCTGCCCCCGCCTCCTCCACCGCACCCTCCGCCTCCTCCACCGCACCCTCCGCCTCCTCCACCACACCCTCCGCCTCCTCCTCCGCACCCTCTGCCTCTGCCTCCTCCACCCCACCCTTTCCCCCTCCACCAGACCCTCTGCCTCTGCCGCCTCCACCGTACCCTCTGCCTCCTCCACCGCACCATCAGCCTCTGCCTCCTCCACCGCACCTTCTGCCTCCTCCACCGCACCTTCTGCCTCTGCCACCTCCACAGCACCTTCTGCCTCCTCCACGGCACCCTCTGGTGCCTCCACCGCATCCTCTGCTGCCTCCATGGCACCTTCAGCCTCCGCCTCCTCCACTTCACCCTCTGCCTCTGCTGCCTCCACCACACCCTCTGCTGCCTCTACTTCACCCTGTGCCTCTGCCGTCTCCACAGCACCTTCTGCCTCTGTCGCCTCCACCGCACCCTCCGCCTCCTCCACCGTGCCCTCTGCCTCCGCCAATGCACCCCCTGCCTCTACTTCCTCCATGGCACCCTCTGCCTCCTTCATGGCACCCTCTACTTCCTCCACCAAGCACTCTGCCTCTGCCTCCTCCAACGCACCCTCTGCTGCCTCCACTGCGCCCTCTGCCTCTGCCTCCTTCACGACACCCTCTGCCTCTTCCACAGAGTCCTCGGCCTCTGCCTCCTCCACGGCGCCCTCTGGTGCCTCCACCGTGCCCTCTGCCTCTGCCTTCTCCACCACACCTTCTGCCTCTGCCGCCTCCACGGCACCATCTGTCTCTCCCTCCTCCATGGTGCCCTCGGCCTCTGCCTCCTGCACGGCACCCTCTGATGCCTCCACCGCACCCTCTGCCTCCTCCACGGCGCCCTCTGCCTCCTCCACCGCACCCTCTGCCTCCTCCACGGCGCCCTCTGCGTTTGCCTCCTCCACGGCACCTTCTGCCTCTGCCGCCACCAGCGCACCCTCTGCCTCCTCCACGGCGCCCTCTGCCTCCTCCATGGCACCCTCTGCCTCTGCCTTCCCCACCACACCCTCTGACTCTGCCTCCTCCACAACACCTTCTTCCGCTGCCGCCTCCACCGCACCCTCTGCCTCTGCCTCTTCCATCACGCCTTCTGCCTCTGCGTCCCACACGGCGCGCTCAGCCTCTGCCTCCTCCACTGCACCCTCAGTTTCTGCCTCGTCCACTGCACCCTCAGCCTCTGCCTCCTCCACGGCACCTTCTTCCTCTGCGTCCGACACCGGGCCCTCGGCCTCTGCCTCCTCCACTGCACCCTCAGCCTCTGCCTCCTCCACCGTACCCTCTGTCTCTGCTTCCTCCACGGTACCCTCTCCGTCTGCCGCCTCCACGACACCCTCTGCCTTATCCACGGGGCCCTCTGCCTCTGCATCCTCCACCGCACCTTCTGCCTCTGCCGCCTCCACCACACCCTCTGCCTCTGCTGCCTCCACCACACCCTCTGCCTCCTCCAAGGCACCCTCTGGTGCCTCCACCGCGCCATCTGCCTCTGCCTCCTCCACCAGACCCTCTGCCTCTGCCGCCTCTACCACACCCTCAGCTGCCTCCACAGGACTCTCTGCCTCCCTCTCATCCATCACACCGTATGCCTCCTCCACGGCACCCTCTGCCTCTACCTCCTCCATGGTACCCATAGCCTCCTCCACCAAACCATCTGCCTCCTCCACTAAACTCTCTGCCTCCTCCAACGCACCTTCTGCCTCTGCCTCCTCCACCTCACCCTCTGCCTCCTCCACGGCACTCTTGGCCTCTGCCTCCTCCAAGGCACCCTCTGGTGCCTCCACCGCGCCATCTGCCTCTGCGTCCCCCACCACACCCTCTGTCTCTGCCTCTTCCACGGTGCCCTCTGCGTCTAACTCCTCCACAGCGCCCTCTGCCTCTGCCGCCTCCACAACACCCTCTGCCTTATTGACGGTGCCCTGTGCCTCTGCATCCTCCACCACAACTTCTGTCTCTGCCTCCTCCACCGCACCTTCTGCCTCTGCCTCCTCCACCACACACTCTGCCTCTGCTGCCTCCACCACACCCTCTGCCTCCTCCAAGGCACCCTCTGGTGCCTCCACAGCGCCCTCTGCCTCTGCCGCCTCCACAACACCCTCTGCCTTATTGACGGTGCCCTGTGCCTCTGCATCCTCCACCACAACTTCTGTCTCTGCCGCCTCCACCACACCTTCTGCCTCTGCTGCCTCCACCACACCCTCTGCCTCCTCCAAGGCACCCTCTGGTGCCTCCACCGCGCCATCTGCCTCTGCCTTCTCCACCACACCCTCTGCCTCTGCCACTGCGCCCTCCACCTCCTCCACCACGCCCTCTGCCTCTCCCTCCTCCACCACACCTTCTGCCTCTGCCGCCTCCACGGCACCTTCTGTCTCTGCATCCTCCATGACGCCCTCAGCCTCTGCCTCCTCCACGGCCCCCTCTGGTGCCTCCACCGTGCCATCTGCCTCTGCCTCCTCCACCGCACCCAATGCCTCCTCCATTGCACCATCTGCTTCTGCCGCCTCCACAGCCCCCTCTGCCTCTGCCGCCTCTACCACACCCTCAGCTGCCTCCACAGGACTCTCTGCCTCCCTCTCATCCATCACACCGTATGCCTCCTCCACGGCATCCTCTGCCTCTACCTCCTCCATGGTACCCATTGCCTCCTCCACCAAACCATCTGCCTCCTCCACTAAATTCTCTGCCTCCTCCAATGCACCTTCTGCCTCTGCCTCCTGCACCACACCTTCTTCCTCTGCCTCCTCCACCGTACCCTCTGCCTCTGCGTCCTCCATAGCGCCCTCGGCCTCTGCCTCCTCCATGGCGCCCTCTGGTGCCTCCTCCGTGCCGTCTGCCTCTGCCTCCTCCACGGCACCTTCTTCCTCTGCCATCTCCACCACACCCTCGGTCTCTGCCTCCTCCACGGCGCCCTCTGGTGCCTCCACCGTGCCATCTGCCTCTGCCTCCTCCACCGCACCCTCTGCCTCCTCCACGGCACCTTCTTCCTCTGCCACCTCCACCACACCCTCTGTCTCTGCCTCCTCCATGGTGCCCTTTGTCTCTGCCTCCTCCACGGTGCCCTCTCCATCTGCCGCCTCCACGACACCCTCTGCCTTATCCACGAGGCCCTCTGCCTCTCCATCCTCCACCACACCTTCCGCCTCTGCCACCTCCACCTCACCCTCTGCCTCCTCCACGGCGCTCTCGGCCTCTGCCTCCTCCAGGGCACCGTCTGGTGCCTCCACCGCGCCATCTGCCTCTGTGTCCCCCACCACACCCTCTGTCTCTGCCTCTTCCATGGCGCCCTCTGCCTCTGCCGTCTCCACAACACCCTCTGCCTTATTGACAGTGCCCTGTGCCTCTGCATCCTCCACCACAACTTCTGTCTCTGCCTCCTCCACCGCACCTTTTGCCTCTGCCGCCTCCACCACACCCTCCGCCTCGTCCATCGCACCCTCTGCGTCTGCCTGCTCCACCCCACCCTCTGCTGCCTCCACTTCACCCTGTGCCTCTGCCTCCTCCACGTCACCCTCTGCTGCCTCCACCGCGCCCTCTGCCTCTGCCTCCTTCACGACACCCTCTGCCTCTTCCACAGCGTCCTCGGCCTCTGCCTCCTCCACGGCGCCCTCTGGTGCCTCCACCGTGCTGTCTGCCTCTGCCTCCTCCACCACACCTTCTGCCTCTGCCGCCTCCACGGCACCATCTGTCTCTGCCTCCTCCATGGCGCCATTGGCCTCTGCCTCCTCCACGGCGCCCTTGGCCTCTGCCTCCTCCACGGCGCCCTCTGGTGCCTCCACCGTGCCATCTGCCTCTGCCTCCTCCACCGCACCCAATGCCTCCTCCATTGCACCATCTGCTTCTGCCGCCTCCACAGCCCCCTCTGCCTCTGCCGCCTCTACCACACCCTCAACTGCCTCCACAGGACTCTCTGCCTCCCTCTCCTCCATCACACCATCTGCCTCCTCCACGGCACCCTCTGCCTCTACCTCCTCCATGGTACCCATTGCCTCCTCCACCAAACCATCTGCCTCCTCCACTAAACTCTCTGCCTCCTCCAATGCACCTTCTGCCTCTGCCTCCTGCACCACACCTTCTTCCTCTGCCGCCTCCACCACACCCTCTGCCTCTGCCTCCCCCATGGCTGCCTCGGCCTCTGCCTCCTCCACGGCGCCCTCTGGTGCCTCCACCGCGACACCCTCTGGTGCCTCCACCGCAACGCCCTCTGGTGCCTCCACCGCGACATCTGCCTCTGCTTCCTCCACCACACCCTCTGCCTCCTCCACCGCACCCTCTGCCTCTGCGTCCTCCACGGCGCCCTCGGACTCTGCCTCCACCACAGTGCCCTCAGGTGCCTCCACGGCACCCTCTGTCTCTACCGCCTCCACCACACCCTCTGCCTCCTCCACGGCGCCCTCTGGTTCCTCCACCGCACCATCTGCCTCTGCCGCCTCAACCACACCCTCTGTCTCGTCTGCCTCCTCCACGGCGCCCTCTGTCGCCTCCACCGCACCCTCCGCCTCCTCCACAGCGCCCTCTGCCTCTGCCTCCTCCACGACACCCTCTTCCTTATCCACGGCGCCCTCTGCCTGCTTCATAGCACCCTGTGCCTCTGCATCCTCCACCACAACTTCTGCCTCTGCCGCCTCCACCGCACCCTCTGTCTCTGTCTCCTCCATTGCACCATCTGCCTCTGCCTCCTCCACCACACTCTCTGCCTCGTCCAAGTCACCCTCTGCCTCTGCCTTCTCTATGGCACCCTCTGCCTCCCCCACCAAACCCTCTGCCGCCTCCAATGCACCTTCTGTCTCTGCCGCCTCCACAGCCCCCTCTGCCTCTGCCGCCTCTACCACACCCTCAGCCACCTCCACAGGACTCTCTGCCTCCCTCTCATCCATCACACCGTATGCCTCCTCCACGGCACGCTCTGCCTCTGCCTCCTGCACAGCGGCCTCGGCCTCTGCCTCCTCCATGCCGCCCTCTGATGCCTCCACCGCACCCTCTGCCTCCTCCACTTCACCCTGTGACTCTGCCTCCTCCACGGCGCCCTCAGCCTCTGCGTCCTCCATGGCACCCTCTGCCTCCTCCACCAAACTCTTTGCCTCCTCCACTAAACCCTCTGCCTCCTGCACCACACCTTCTGCCTCTTCCTTCTCCACAGCGCCCTCTGTGTCTGCCTCCGCCACTGCACCCTCCGCCTCCTCCACCGCACCCTCTGCCTCCTGCACGGCGCCCTCTGTCGCTTCCACCGCACCCTCCGCCTCCTCCACAGCGCCCTCTGCCTCTGCCGCCTCCACGGCACCCTGTGCCTCTGCCTCCTCCAACACAACTTCTGCCAATGCCTCCTCCACAGCACCCTCTGCCTGCTTCATAGCACCCTCTGCCTCCTCAACTGCATCCTCTGCCGCCTCCACCGCACCCTCTCCCTCCACTACGGCACCCTCTGCCTCTACCTCCTCCATGGCACCCATTGCCTCCTCCACCAAACCATCTGCCTCCTCCACCAAACCCTCTGCCTCCTTCAATACACCTTCTGCCTCTGCCTCCTCCACCACACCTTCTGCCTCTGCTGCCTCCACGGCACCCTCTGCCTCCTCCACTAAACCCTCTGCCTCTGCCTCCTCTATGGCACCCTCTGGCTCCTCCACCAAACCCTCTGCCTCCTCCACTAAACCCTCCACCTCCTCCACTGCACCATCTGCTTCTGCCGCCTGCACAGCCCCCTCTGCCTCTGCCGCCTCTACCACACCCTCAGCCACCTCCACAGGACTCTCTGCCTCCCTCTCCTCCATCACACCATCTGCCTCCTCCACGGCGCCCTCTGGTGCCTCCACCGCACCCTCTGCCTCCTCCACTTCACCCTGTGCCTCTGCCTCCTCCATGGCGTCCTCTGGTGCCTCCACTGCACCCTCTGTCTCTGCCTCCTCCACCACACCCTCTGCCTCCTCCACCACAGCCACGTCTTCCCCCACCAAACCCTCTGCTGCCTCCACTGCACCCTCTGTCTCTGCCTCCTCCACGGCGCCCTCTGCGTCTGCCTCCTCCACGACGCCCTCTGTCGCCTCCACGGCACCCTCTGCCTCCTCCACCAAACCCTCCACCTCCTCCACTGCACCATCTGCTTCTCCCGCCTCCACAGCACCCTCTGCCTCTGCCGCCTCTACGACACCCTCAGCCACCTCCACAGGACTCTCTGCCTCCCTCTCCTCCATCACACCATCTGCCTCCACGGCACCCTCTGCCTCTGCCTCCTCCACCACACCCTCTCCCTCTGTGTCTTCCACGGCGCCCTCTGCCTCTGCGTCCTCCACGGCGCCCTCTGTCGCCTCCACCGTCCCCTCCGCCTCCGCCACAACTCCCTCTGCTTCTGCCGCCTCCACCACACCCTCTGCCTCCTCCACGGCACCCTCTGCCTCTGCCTCCCCCACCCCACCCTCTACCTCCCCCACCCCACCCTCTACCTCCTCCACCACACCCTCTCCCTCTGTGTCCTCCATGGCGCCCTCTGCCTCTGCGTCCTCCACGGCGCCCTCTGTCGCCTCCACCGCCCCCCTCCGCCTCCTCCACAGCTCCCCATGCCTCTGCTGCCTCCACGACACCCTCTGCCTCCTCCACGGCGCCCTGTGCATCTGCCTCCTCCACCACACCTTCTGCCTCTGCCGCCTCCACCACACCCTCTGCCTCCCCCACCCCACCGTCTGCCTCCTCCACTTCACCCTCTGCCACCTCCACCACACCCTCCACCGCCTCCACGGCACCCTCTGCCCCCATCTCATCCACCACTTCCTTTTCTGGAGGCTCTGATATTCCCACAGTCTTCTCCACAGCCTCTTCTCCCTCTGAGACCTCCCCAGCCACCTCTTTCCCCTCTAACACAGCTCCACCCACCTCCCTGCCCACCTGTGCCCCTGCCCCTTCCTCTGCCCCAGGGGCCTGCCCTTCCCCTGCTGCCTCACTCTCTCCAGGCAGCACTCCCACATCAGACTCCGCTCCCATTTCTCTCGCATGCTCTCCTGCCTCGCTGCTCTGCCCAGGGGCAGCTTCCTCCACCTGCAGCAGAGCCACCACATCTTCCTTGGGCAGCAGGGCCAATTCTTCTCCCGTCTCCTCGGTGCCTGCTGCCTTCTGCTCATCAGGTGTTCTCCTTCCCTCTCCCAGGAGAGCTCCATCTGCTCCCAGCAAAAAATAACCAGAGCATTACTTTGTGAGAGCAGTGTCGGGGCTGAGGCTCTTGAGCTGTCCTTAAAGATCCTAACAGCACCAGAACAAGAGGACACAGTCTCAAGCTGTGCCAGGGGAAGTTCAGGCTCTAGGGGAGGAGAAAGTTCTTCCCAGAAAGAGAAATCTGCCATTGGAATGTGCTGTGACAGGTTGGACTTGATGACCTCTGAGGTCTTTTCCAACCTCATTGATTCTATGATTCTCTCCCAGCCAACCAAGGGACATCAGCATGGTGAGAGAAGAAAACTTCCTGTGCTGCTTCTCCTCACCAGCTGCCTCTGATGCTCTCTGGGGTTTCTTTTGGAGCCCAGTGCTTTGACACTGGATAGAGGCCACCAGCCTGGCACACAGCTTCTCCTGCAGGCAATAAATCATCTCTGGGCTTGATAATAATCACAGGATGGGTGAAACCCAGCTCCTGGAGTCAACAGGACCAGCCAAAGCCTAACACTGGCAACAGCAGACAGGACACAATACACCAAGGCCATGCTCTGGGGGCTCAGTTGGCTCCAGAGATCATCCACTCCAACCCCCAGTACTTCACCTTGGTGCCAAATCTTCCTGACATTTTGCTGCTGTGTGCTCTTCCCACCTCCCCTTCTGCCCCAGCACCCAGCCTCCTCCCCTCCACACTTCACCCCTCTCCCTCCCATCCAGCTCTAATCACACAGCAGGAGGCTTTCCCACCTCCTCTTCCAATGGCCAGCACCTTCTGCCCATTCACCTGATGCTGATGGCCTGTCTCCCATAGAAGCATGCCTCAGACTTGCTCTGTGCCTACCCACAGCCAGGCCCATTTCTTCCTTCTCTTCTACTGCTCCTCCACCTGCTGCCATCCTCCTTCTGCACTCTTGGCCCTTCACTGTGCCCCACTCCCCTCTTGCCTTCCCATCCTCCTCTGGCTCCCAAACCTTCTTTACTCATTTTCTTGCCTCTCACTCTGATGCTTGCCCCAAAGGAGCCTCAGTGATCTTCTTGCCTGCACACAGGCAGCACCACAGATCTCACACAAGAGTTGTCCTGAGAGAGGACACCCCAGGCCATGCACTGCAGGCCCACAATCCCACACCAGAAGGTGTCTTTCTCTCTCCCATTTTTCCTCCCCTGCCTGTGCTCTGGAATACTGGACCACTTTTCTCACTGCCTTCCTGTCTCTCTGTGCTCTCATCATCAGACACTTTTCCCCTTTCTCCTTCTCTCAACTCCTCTCCAGTCTCTGTTTTGTCCTCACTCTCTTCAGCACTTGCTAAGATGACCAACACTGCAGCTCTGCTTGACTTCTGCTCAGCACTGCCTTGACTTGGCTCACCCTGCACTCCATCTCCCAAGGGCCCCACAGGCTTTCCCTCATGGCTCTTCTCTGCTTTCTTCTTGGGAGGGGATGGCTTTTGGTCCAGGCTGGAGTCAACATCACACCTGTGAAAGAAGATGGGGAATGGGAAGTGCCACATTTCTCACTGCTGGGAAAGGCAGCAGACCCAGGGAGCTCTTCAGCTCATTGCCAGCAGTGAAACCAGGCTCCTGCCTCTGCAGTGCCCCTCAGACCATGAGAGGACTGAGAACAACTCAGAGAAGCACCTTGACATTCTCAAGTGCTGCACTTCTTCCTTCAGGAAGGATTGCACTGTCCATGCTTAAAGGAGGCAACTGAAGCACAAACAGAGTAAAATCCAAACCAGCAAGTGTCCATCAGCTTCAAGCTACACCAAGCATCACCTCTGAAGAGCACTGGCACAATTCCAGGCCAATTCCTCTTGTCCTATCACATCATACCAGAGAGAAGTGACCAACCCCCACCTCACTCCTGCCTCCTTCAGAATCACAGAATTGTCAGGGCTGGAAGGGAGCTCAAGGCTCAGGTTTTCAAGGCCAAGCCTTGGCCGGAAGCCCAGCACAGAGAGAGCTGCTGCTCGGCGGAGGAGCGGAAGAAAGACAGAAGATAAAAGTGCTGGAATGCCCAGGATACCCTCCTGCACTCCCAGTTCAGAAGGTGCTTCCTCCCAACCTACCAATGAAATTAGTTTAGATCTGTCTTCTTCGTTTACCAACTTCCCACCACCGTATTCCCTTTCTTAAGGGGACAGCCTCAACCGGTCACAGAGGCTCCAGACCTGGACACAGTACTCCAAGTGGGCTCTCACCCCACCTAGGTGGTATAGGGAGCAGTGAAGTCTCCCCTCAGCCTCCTCTTCTCCAGACTAAACAACCCCAGTTCTCTCAGCTGCTCCTCACCAGACCTGCTCTCCACCAGCTCTGCTGTGGGCCTGTGAAAGCCAAGCTCACGTGTGCACATTTCAAGAGGTGCTGAGAAACAGACCAGGTGCTACAGAGCTGGGCTTGCTTAGCCTGGAGAAGAAGAGGCTCAGGGGAGACCTTCTTGCCATCTACAACTCCCTGCAGGGAGGTTGTAGCCAGGTGGGGGTTGATCTCTTCTCCCAGGCACCCAGCACCAGAACAAGAGGACACAGTCTCAAGCTGTGCCAGGGGAGGTTTAGGCTGGAGGTGAGGAAGAAATTCTTCCCAGCAAGACAGACTGGCCACTGGAATGTGCTGCCCAGGGAGGTGGTGGAGTCCCCATCCCTGGAGGGGTTTAGGAAGAGCCTGGCTGAGGCACTTGGTGCCATGGTTGAGTTGATCAGATGGTGTTGGGTGAGAGGTTGGACTTAATGATCTCTGAGGTCTTTTCCAACCTGCTTAATCTGTAAAGATGAAAATAGGGGAAACTAGAGATAAAGTCTGTTACAAGTGGGCTGCTGAGTCCTTGTGACCATACCTGGAGCAAGGAGATGCTCCCTCCACGTGGAGAAACCCAAAGTATCCACGGCTGCCCCCCAGCCTGGAGCGCTTCTGCAGTTTGAACTCACAGCAGCAGCTCAGCCTGTCCACTTGCATCCCATTGAGAAAAAAGGTGAGGCTGAAGGGGAAGCCATGGTGCCTCCTGGAGGTGAACTGGAAGGCCTCTGTAGGTGCAGAAGTGAAAGGGTTCAGAGGAAAAGGTTCTGCTCGTTGCCATTGCTGTTATCTCCTCTGCATCACCACTGGAGAGCAGCCAGGCAGAAAGGGACCTGGGGGGCCTGGGTGAGAGCAGGCTGAACATGAGCCAGCAGGGTGCCCAGCTGGCCAAGAAGGCCAAGGCCATCCTGGCCTGCAGCACGAAGAGTGTGGCCAGCAGGAGCAGGGAAGTCATTCTGCCCTGTGCTCAGCACTGCTTAGGCCACACCTTGAATCCTGTGTCCTTCCCAAGCCCTCAGTATCAAGCTGCAAGCAGGTAACACATGCTCAGTTTGGCCACTCACTGCCACAGCAGAACAGGGACCAGAGCATTTGGCTAAATCCCTTCTCTGAATCCTTTCTGCCATACTCTGCAGAAGTCATTGTAGCCTCACTTCACCCATGGGACAGTAGGGGCAGCTTGAGTGTGGAAGCAGATTCTACAAAAGGCCTGGATGAGCACATCTTGGTGAGAGGCCTCAAGCACAAGCCCTGTGAGGGGAGAGGCTGAGGGAGCTGGGCTTGCTTAGCCTGGAGAGGAGGAGGCTCAGGGGAGACCTTCTTGCTCTCCCCACCTCCCTGAAGGGAGGTTGTGGCCAGGAGGGGCTTGGTCTCTTCTCCCAGGCACCCAGCGCCAGAACAAGAGGACACAGTCTCAAGCTGTGCCTGGGGAGGTTTAAGCTGGAGGTGAGGAAGAAATTCTTCCCAGAGAGAGTTGTTAGCCATTGGGATGTGCTGCCCAGGGAGGTGGTGGAGTCCCCATCCCTGGAGGCGTTCAAGAGGGGATTGGATGTGGCACTTGGTCATGAGGTCTGGGCTGACAGCTTGGACTTGAGGATCTTTGAGGTCTTTTCCAACCTTCTTGTTGAAGTCATTTCACTGCCACAGCACTGGTTTAGCCCCCAAAAAACCAAGAGATAAAGAAAGATGCTGCCAGGATGAACTTTCTGACCACCCTTACCTTTCTCCAGTAGCATGCCTCTGTACACACAATGGTTTCTTCCTCCACAGTGCAGCTGATACACTCTGACTTCATCCCTGTGCTGGGTGTCAGGGTGTGCCAACTGCAGATTCTTCCCCAGGAAGACCATTGTGACACACACGTTGGGGTGTACTGAGGGCCTGTGGAGTCCTCCAGAGCTCTGCAGCAGGAAACACACAGAAAGTGCATGCAGCTTGCAGCTGGACACAAAGACCAGGGCTGTGCACACAGAATACAGAATTAAGCAGCAGCAGGCAGAGAGAGCTCACCTTGGTGGAAAGCTGCCCATCTGGGGCTGTGATGGGACAGACCTGCCTCCATCTGGGCATCCCATTTTTCAGAGCAGCTGCACTCTTGGGCTCTTTTGGCCCAGGAGGATGTGGCACAGGCATCAGAGAGTCTCCACCCAGAGGGAGGCGAGGCAGGCATCTATCCCTCACACTCTCCTTTGCCTTCACCCCAATCCTCTCCCCCTGCAAAAAGAGTGGAACAGGTTCAAGAGGCTTGGCAAAACCAGCTGCCAAGCACTTTGACCTAAGCACCCTCTGGCTGCTGCTCACGCTGAGGAACACACACAGGCTTCTAGAACAAGTCTTTCAGTTCTGCTCATGGAAACATTTCTCTTTCTTTCCATTTGCAAAGCAAGAAGCATACCCTAAGACACAGAACACTAAACCATGCATTGCTTCTGGCCATGGACAGTCCTGATCACAAGCAGACTGGGTACTGCACCACCCCACAGCACTGCTGCCTTCCCCCAGCTGGCAAGCAAACTCCAGAGCAGCCACAACCTAAAGTCAGTTGGCATCAGTCATACAAGAAGTGGTTCAGAACCCTTCTGGTAGAGGTTTAGTCCTCCCCTGGGATGAAACTGAGGGGACTAGAGCCATGAAAATTGAGACACCTCTAGAGAAAGACTTTGCATGCATTGCATGCTCTGGATCCAAGCTCTGAATCATGCCCTCAGAATCTGGCACTGATTTAGTCTTCTGGCAGCAGTGAGCATTAAAGAAACCATTTTAATCACCCCTACCCACTACCTGAAGGGAGGCTCTAGCCAGGTGGGGCTTGGTCTCTTCTCACAGGCAACCACCAACAGAACAAGAGGACACAGCCTCAAGCTGTGCCAGGGGAGGTTCAGCCTGGATGTTAGGAAGAAGTTCTTCATAGAAAGAGAGGTTGGCCATTGGAATGTGCTGCCCAGGGAGATGCTGGAGTCACCACCACTGGAGGTACTTAGGAGGAGCCTGGATAGGGTGCTTGGTGCCATGGTTTAGTTGATTGGATGGTGGTGGATGATAGGTTGGACTCAATGATCTCAAAGGTCTCTTCCAACCTGCTTAATTCAATTCAATTCTATTCCATTCTATTCCATTCCACTCTGAGCAGCCATCATATTCTTGGAGCAAGGGAGGTGATCATCACCACACAGAGCCAATGCCCAGCAAAAGGGAACAATTCATGCAGGCTCTGCCAGCCAGGGGCAGCAGGTCAAGGTCCATTCCAAAATCCTCCAGGCCCACAGAACTCCCAGCAAAGGGCCAAGGGCATCCTGCTCCTCTAGAAGAGAAGTCCAAACCTCACCTCAAAGTAACTGTCTACTGATCAAGGCCATCTGTGGCTACCCCAGAAAGCTCTTGCTCTATGAACCTGCTACTGTGGCTTAGTAGGAGGAATGGTAAAAATAACCAATGAGTTAAATGAAGTAAGGCAATCCATGTTTTGAGCAGGCTTTTGGTTTGCTCCTTGGTATCTGCAGATGAAAACTTTCAGACTGTGCAAAGCTATTCTGAGCTGTTGGCAGGGACTGGGTGGCTGCCTCCCTCTCCACACTGCTGAAAATCTTCCTAGAGGGAGAGAATTTTGCATGCAGAGGAATTTTGTGCTACAAAAGGCAGGTCCCCCCATTTTTCCTGCTTGTGACCAAGAGCTGGGTGGTAGACCAAGGAGGCAATGTCTTGAAAACTACAGGGAGGTTAAAAAGGAGACTCAAAGCTGATGACTGTGCAGAAGGTGTTGCTTGCAGGGAGCAGCTCTGAGAGCTACAGCACTCAAGCAGTGCTCCAAAGCTGTCCCTAACATTTTATTTGCAGAACAAAGCATGGCCTCACCCCAGTGCTCAAAGGCTCCCCATGCTCACGTGCATGGCACTTCTGGTTAGAGCTGGAAGTCTTTGGTGCAGACCCTGCCACTGCACAGCTGTGATGTGGCAGGTTGCAAAGGTGGTGCTGGCTCTTTCCTGCAGATGTGTTTGGTTGCCAGGAAGCCTACAAAAGGAAAAAGCTACAGAAACCCAGTGTGCAGCTTCCAGAGCAGAGCAGCAGCACAAAACAAAAGCCAAGAGCAACTGATCAAGATGCTGGGAGTGATGAGTGAGTCTCAGGTACCCTCAGGAAATGACATGTTGCAGTCTGCCTCCAAAGAGCCAGATCCCTTCAGGCATCTCTGAGCATCCAAAAATTGGAGCACTGAAAATGACTCTTGGCCATAAATACAGCTTTTATTGTTGTGTCTTTACAGGGCAATCTTGAAGCAAATGTCATAGAAGCATAGAATTGGCTTGGCTGGAAAAGACCTCTGAGATCAGAGAATCATAGAATCAGCCAGGGTTGGAAGGGACCACAAGGATCATCTAGTTCCAACCCCCCTGCCATGGGCAGGGACACCTCACAAAGATCACTGACTCCAACCATTGACCTAACACCACCATGGCCATTAAAGCCTGTCCCCAAGTGCCACGGCCACACAGCTCCTCAACACCTCCAGGGATGGTGTGGTGACTCCACCACCTCCCTGGGAAGCCTCTTCCAGAGCCTGACCACTCTTGCAGGAAAGAAATTATTCCCAGTAGCCAACCTAAACCTCCCCTAGGGTAATTTCAGGCCATTTCTTCTCATTCTGTCACCTGACACTAGGGAGAAGAGACTGACCCCCACCTGGCTCCAGCCTCCTTCAGGGAGCCGTAGAGAGCCAGAAGGTTTCCCCTCAGCCTCCTTTTCTCCTGCCTAAACAACCCAAGTTCCCTCAGCTGCTTCTCACCACACCTCTTCTCCAGCCCCTTCAGCAGCCTTGTTGCCCTTCTCTGGACATGAACCCAGAGAAACAGCAGCCCTGGGCTGTGTTTTGGTGCCTCCAGCACACACACAGAGTGCATGACAGAAGCATGCCTGCTTTTGTACCATGCTCTGCAACTTCCTGACTTCTTGGTTTCCCCTTTTCCTTGCACCCCCTTCAGAATGCCAAGTTAAAATGCTAAAACCCAAAGCAAGTGTTCAGCTGAGCTAACTCACCTCCTCAGAACAGGCAGGCTCCTTGGATTGGTGTGGATGGGAACGATGTCCACCACTGGAATGAGCTGCGGGGCCAGGTGCCCTCTGCGTTGGAGAGGAGAAGGTCACTCAGGACTGAAGGCTCTCTTCAGTCTGCACCCATTATCATTAGTAAGTGGAGAACCAGTTAGAATTGCACTATCTATCTGACCTTTCAGCTGAGACTTTAGTATCACTATATTTCAAGGGCCTACTAACATCCCTTCTCTGCCTGTCAGCAGAAAGCCAAGAGGCTCCTAAGCAGAGCTCCAAAGCCTTCTGGGATGCCCTTGAGTCTTACTGCAGCCCTGCAGCTCTTTTCTGCAAGACCTCCATGGCTTTCAGAATTCTACTGCACAGGGAAACTTGCCTAAAGCCACAGTTTACACTGACAATACTCAAGATACTGGCACCAGCCTGGCCTGGGGAGACAAGGGAGAAAAGGGACAGAGGTTAGAAAGATTTATCCCAGAGCAACACTTTTTTTCGCCCCCCTAGGTTCTGATGTGCCATTCCTGCAACATCAGCTTCTCAAGATTTCTCTTCAGGGACACAATCCTGCAGACAGGAAACAACCAGAGGACCTGAAGGCTGACAGGCAACACAAACCAAAACCAGAGGACTTGAAGGGTGAGGCCCTAATCATAGACTGACAGAATGGGTTGGGTTGGAAGGGACCTCCAGAGATCCCCGAGTCCAACACCCCTGGCACATTGGGATCACCTAGGGCAGGCTGCACAGGAAGGCATCCAGGTGGGTTTGGAAAGTTCCCAGAGAAGGAGACTCACAACCTCCCTGGGCAGCCTGTTCCAGTGCTCCATCACCCTCACTGACAAGAAGTGTCTCCCTGCATTGAGGTGGAACATCCTGTGCTCTAGCTTGTACCCACTCTTCCTTGTCCCCATCACTGGGCACCACCAAAAAGAGACTGGCACCTTCATGACACTCACCCTTCAGCTCTTTATAGATGTTGGTAAGATCATCTGCTTGCAATCCCCCTGCCATGGGCATGGACACCTTCCACTAAACCAGCTCACCCAACCCCCATCCAAGCTGGCCTTGAACACCTCCAGGCAGGAGGCCTCCACGACCTCCCTGGGCAATTGCCTGTTGAGTGTCTCACCACTCTCACTGGAAAGAATTTCTTCCTGGTCTCCAGTCTAACTCTCCCTCTTCCAGCTCAAAGCCATTGCCCCCTCAGCCTGTCACTGAAAGCCTTTGTGAAAAATCCCTCCTCAAGCTATCTTGTAGGCTCCTCAGAGTTCTTCAGTCAGTGCTGCAGGCCAAGCAGCACCTGCACACCTTCAGCTCTGTGTGCTTCACTGCAGCACATGAAGGCTGTGGTGAGACTCACCAGGTGAGACTGAGCAGCAGGCTCTCCAGGCACGGAAAGATGAAGACCATGGTGATTTCTTGCACAACTGGGTGGGTGTGGCATGTAGACAGGGATGCCACCTCCCACGAGCTTTCTGAAGTGTTCCATCTGAAAGAGCATAAATTATGTCTCTGTGAGGTGCTAGGTCCTCTAACAGCAACATCTGAGCCTGCCTCCTGTCTGCCCTTCACTGGATGGACCTCATGGAACAGCTGGTTAAGGAAGGAGAAGACATCATGGCAGGCTGCTAATCAAATAAGAATTGAGCTGTCCTGGTTTGAAGCCAGGCTGATCTTCTCTTGTTCCTGAGAGGGGCAAAAGGATGACACTCACACAAATGGATTGAAAAAATGATGGCAAGTTTAAATGGGAAAGCAGCAAGTGTTTTGCAGAAGCTACAAAGCATAGGGACCAAAGAACCCCAAAGACTGGAATAGAATAGAATAGAATAGGATAGAATAGAATAGGATAGAATAAAATAGAATAGGATAGAATAGGATAGGATAGGATAGGATGGACCAGACCAGAATAGGATAGAATTGAATAGACCAGACCAGGCCAGACCAGCTTGGAAAAGACCTTTGAGATCATCAAGTCCAAACTATCACCCAACACCATCTAAAAGCACACAGAGTCCCCTATAGCACAGCCAAAAGTCTCCCAACACAGAACACACAGAAAGTGCATTCAGCTTGCAGCTGGACACAAAGATCATGGCTGTGCACACAGAATACAGAATCAACCAGCTTGGAAAAGACCTTTGAGATCACTGAGTCCAACCTCTCACCCAACACCATCTGATCAACTCAGCCATGGCACCAAGTGCCTCAGCCAGGCTCTTCCTAAACACCTCCAGGGATGGGGACTCCACCACCTCCCGGGGCAGCACATTCCAATGGCCAATCTCTCTTGCTGGGAAGGAATTCTTCCTGACATCCAGCCTAAACCTCCCCTGGCACAGCTTGTTCAGCCTGCTATCAAGCAGTACCCCCAGGTCCCTTTCTGCCTGGCTGCTCTCCAGCCACTCTGACCCCAGCCTGTAGATGCATGGGGCTCTTGTGACCAATGTGTAGAACCTGGCGCTCAGCTGTGTTCAATCTCATTGGGCTCTGCCCATCTGTCCAGCCTGTCCAGGTCCCTCTGCAGAGGGATCCTGTCTTTGAAGGCAGCCATCGAGCTGCCCAGACTGCAAAGTAGTTTGCAATGTGCAGAAGGGCAGAAAAATGCTTTGAGCTGAAAATCCATTGCATGGAATTGCCCAAAATTGCAGGGGCCATGTGTAATGGCTCTTATCATCCTGCTTTCCTGTAACTTCCTTCACAGGAGTCCAAACTGGCTGCAGATAGGGCATGAGAGATAAGACTTTTCATACACTACAGGCATTTCATGTAGCCCTCTGAACTCCTGCTAGATAGGCTCAGAGGGAAGGCTTTACTCTAAGACTTGCTATGGGGCTCTTTCTTCAAGCAACCTTTTTTCTCCACCACTAAAGGTTTCCCTAGAGGTAGCTGGGTGGCAGTTACTGGTTTGAATAGTTGTACATTTTCCTTCTTTCAAAAATTCCATCTTTATGCAAACCAGGTCTACACATCCTTCAGCAGCACACCAAGGTAGCAGCATGGGGAGGTTTAGGCTGCATGTTAGAAGAAACTTCTTCCCTGAAAGAGTTCTCAAAACACTGCAACAGGCTCTCCAGGGAAGTGTTTGAATGCCCATCCCTGGAGGTGTTTCAAAGGGCCACAGAAGTGGTGCTGAGGGACATGGATTTAGCACCAGCCCTGGCACAATTAGAGTATGGTTGGGCTGGATGATCTCAAAGGTCTTTTGCAACCCAAATGATTCTGTGACTCACTCCATGATTCCACAGACAGCAGCAGGCAGAGAGAGCTCACCTTTGTTGAAAGCTGCCCATCTGGGGCTGTGATGGGATGGACCTGCCTCCATCTGGGCATCCCATTTTTCAGAGCAGCTGTACTTCTGGGGTCTTTTGGCCCAGGAGGATGTGGCACAGGCATCAGTGAGTCTCCACCCAGAGGGAGGCGAGGCAGGCATCTCTCACTCACATTCTCCTTTGCCTTCACCCCAATCCTCTCCCCCTGCAAAAAGAGTGTAACAGGTTCAAGAGGCTTGGCAAAACCAGCTCCCAAGCACTTTGACCTAAGCACCCACTGGCTGCTGCTCACACTGAGGAACACACACAGGCTTCTAGAACAAGTCTGAGCAGCCATCATATTCTTGGAGCAAGGGAGGTGATCATCACCACACAGAGCCAATGCCCAGCAAAAGGGAACAATTCATGCAGGCTCTGCCAGCCAGGGGCAGCAGGTCAAGGTCCATTCCAAAGTCCTCCAGTCCCATGGAACTCCCAGCAAAGGGCCAGCTCTGTGTGCTCACACTGCAGCACTTGGAGCCTGTGGTGAGACTCACCAGGTGTGACTGGCCAGCAGGCTCTCCAGGCACTGAAAGATCGAGGCCATGGTGATTTCTCTGGCAATTGGGTGGATGTGGCATGAAGGCAGGGGTGCCACCTCCCAGGAGCTTTCGGGAGTATTCCATCTGAAAGAGCATAAATTATGTCTCTGTGAGGTGCTAGGTCCTCTAACAGCAACATCTGAGCCTGCCTCCTGTCTGCCCTTCCCTGGATGGACCTCATGGAACAGCTGGTTAAGGAAGGAGAAGACATCATGGCAGGCTCCTGCATAAGAAATAGGCCAGGCTGATCCTCTCTTGCCCCCTGAGAGGGGCAAAAGGATGACACTCACACAAATGGATTGCAAAAGTGGTGGGAAGTTTAAGTGGAAAAGCAGCAAGTGTTTAGAAGATACAAAGCACAGAGAGAAAAGAATCCCAAGGAAGGATAGGGAGAGAAGGGGGAAAAGGCGGGAAAAGGGGGGAAAGAAAAAATTACCCAGGTTGGAAAAGACCTCTGAGATCATCAAGTGCAACCTATCAGCCAGCACCATCTAAAAGCATACAGAGTCCCCTCCAGCACACCCAACAGCCTCCCAACACTTCCCTTTTCCCCACCTGAGGGGGTACCCAAAACCCCCAGGGCTCTTCCTTCCCCCACTGCTAGGCTAGCCTCAGGCTGGCCAGGTCTGAGACTGCCCTTCCCCTTCTCCTCCTGGCATTAGGCCTAGCCAGGCCTAAGAGACCTTGAGACACTCCCCCACCATCTCCCATGGGAAGGAAGAGAGGGAAAGAAGAGGAAGAGAATGACTTTGCAGATGGACTTACGGGGTGCAGGATATTATGGGTATGAAATATGCTGCTTCCTGTGTCCACCTGCTGGCTTGGAGCCTCTGGGCACCAGAGGTGCAGCTTACGTAGCAGTAACAGGAGGCAGCCACATGAGCACAAAGCAATGGATTGGTTTGGGTCAGAAGGGACTTTAACAGTCCTCTAGGTCCAGCCTCCTTCCATGAGAACAACTTTCCCCATGTGAATCCAAGTGACTTCATGGGGAGAAGAACCATTGCTTTCCCAGGACTCCAACAACCACAGCATCAAGCCCTACCTAAATGACACCAAAGTGAAGACTGCAGAACCTCTTGTCACTGCATGCATGCTGGTTCTGCTAGCTATCACCTGGGGAGGCAAACAGCTGGAGATGTCAGCTCAGGGCTCAGCAGCACTCAGAAGCAGTGTCTAGAGTTACCAGGAGAACTGCAAAGTGTGACTTGAATTATTCATCCCCTTCTGGATCCCCGTTTCAAAACAGGGAAAGGTCAAAACATGGCAACAGCCTTGAGAAGCCTGGAATGCCTCAGGTATGACAGATTCAATAGGCTGTGGGGCTTCAGTTTGGGAAACTGAGAAGCAGCATGAAAAATGTATGAAAAAGCAAACCCACAGAGGCCTTGAAAAGGAGGACAGTCAGTGACAGCCTTCACAAGCAGAACCATGGAGCATCCAACAGAGCCATCAGGAAGCAGAGACATTAATTACTGCACAGAAATGCAAGGAAGGATCACTCAGAATGAAATCCCACAACCAAAGACACTGCACAACCAAAACAAAAGGAAGGAGATGCATGAATGGAAGTCCCTGGACTGCTGGGCAGAGGAAGGGGGAGATGCAAGCTGGGCCAGGATCCTCTGCTTACCTATTTCCTGTACTTCCTCCATAAACGTCAGAGTCAGAACACGTGGCTCAGTGAAGCCCTGTCAAATGACAGAGCACAGCTGCCAGCTCTCACCACTACTCAAGAGCACTCAAGCCTTACCTTGATTTTCTGCCACTTCTCCATCCTCACTGAGCTTTCAGGCTTCTTCATCAACTCCAGCTGCTGACGACGCTACCAATGTAAGGGAAAGGCAGGTCTCGGTAATGGACATTATGAGATGGCACTGAATGCCAGAACACTTGCCCCTGTCCTGCCTCTCCCCCACCTGCTGCTCCCTGGGTGTTACCCTCCCTGAGCCCTCTTATGAAACCAGGATTGATGCAACCCCTTTGGCATCCCGTCTGCGTCCATCAGCACGGCAAGGCAAGAACGGAGTCTGTGTGCAGGGGTGGGCACCAGCTCCATTCAGCAGATGTGCCCAAATTTTGCACTCAGATAACATTTGGTTCAAACTATTTGCTTCTGATAAGATTTTTTTTGTAAGCAGACTAACCCTGTGAACATCACCCCAGAATCTGATGGCTACCAAAGGGCAGTAATGGATTCAGGACAGCCTGTGCCCTGATGACACTGTCGGTGAACAACTCGAGGCCAGTGGAGGCTTCATGTGGAGGCTTCCATTTTTCAAGCAGAGAAATTGTCCCATTTCCTACAGGAGAGCTGAAGAGGCACTTTTGACAAAGGCATGGAGTGACAGGATGAGGGGTGATGGCTTCAAACTACAAGAAGCTGGATTTGGGGAACAGCTTAGGAAGAAATTCTTTCCAGTGAGGGTGGTGAGACACTGGCACAGGTTGCCCAGGGAGGTCATGGATGCTCCCTCCCTGGAAGTGTTCAAAGCCAGGCTGGATGAGGCCTTGAGCAACCTGGGCTAGGGAAAGGTGTCCTTGCCCATGGCAGTGGGTTGGAACTGGATGATCTTTAAGGTGCCTTCCAACCCAAAGCATTCCAGGAGTCTATGATTCTCAGCAGGGGAGAGCATTTCAGGGCAATGTGAGGGCACAGCTCCATAAAGCAGCCTTGGACAAGCTAGCAGGCACTGGCTGTCAGTAGGGAAGGATCTGAAGAGGCCTGGACATCCTTAGTGAATGCATACCTTCAAGTCAAGGATCTTAAAGAATATGGTGCGAGTCAGGGTCTCCTTCAGGTGTCTCAGGTGATTCTTCCTGACTTCATTTCTCTGGTATTCCTTCTCAGAGATTATTCTGCCACTCCTTGAGATCTGCAAGAAGCACATTTGAAAAACACCACTGAAGCTATTGAAACAAGCAGGAGGCTCAGAGGTGCTCCCATTTCACAGGCTAAAACCTCTCACAGGCCCAACATGATTCTGCACATTCACAAACAGAAAGATCCTGCAGAGGCCAACTCCAATGAGCAGAAAGAAATAGGGAGCAAAAGCAGCAAACCACTCTGAACTTATCAAAGCCTCTCCCTGAAGATCATCTGCCTGCATGTGAGCTATAGCAGACTGGCATCACTGTGACCATGCCATATGTAATCACTGACTGGGCCTCCACTCTGAGAAGCTCAGGGCTCAGCCAAAGCTCTCCAAGACATAAACCACCAGCCCTTGTCAGCCACTGCTCCCACTTTCATGCAGATGCACATGATGACTGTTGCACTGCAGCATGCTATCTGTGGTGCATGGGATCCAAACTGAGTGTGAGGATATTACTTACAGTGTGCTCTCACCATCCAGAATCACAGAATCACCAAGGTTGGCAGAGACCTCAAAGATCATCAAGTCCAACCTGTCACCACAGACCCCATGACTAAACCATGGCACCAAGTGCCACGTCCAATCCCCTCTTGGACACCGCCAGGGGTGGTGACTCCACTCCATCCACTAGCAGCCTCCATGCCAGCACCTTCATAGCCCCAGTGGCCCTTGGACCTTGATGTCCTCAAACATCCTCAGTGCCAGCTGTGGTGTCTCCTCAGATTCACAGAATGGGCTGGATTGGAAGAGACCTTAAAGACCATTTAGCTCCAACCCTCTGCCCTGGGCAGGGACACCTTCCACTAGCCCAGGCTGCTCAAGGCCACAACCAACCAGGCCTTGAACACCTCCAGGGAGGGGAAATCCACCACCTCCCTGGGCAACCTGTTTCACTGTCTCACCACCCTCACTGGAAAGACTTTCTTCCTGATATTCAGTCTAAATCTCCCCTCCTCAAGTTTCACCTCATTTCCTCTTGTCTTAACACTACAAGCCCATGGGAAAAGGCCACTAGTGTCTTCAAAAGCCACTTGGCACATGGAGCAAAGCTCCCAGCCCAGTTTTACCTGTCCTCCTGTAACTCTGACCCCAAAGAGAGCAGGCTGAGCCCTGCATTCATGGGTACCTGACCCAGGGTCAAGAATAACACAGGGGGACGTGCTGTGATTAAACACAGCCGGCCGTGGTGTGACTGTGTGGCTTTGCTCTGGCACAGCACAAGCCCACGTGTTTGCCTGGCTCCTCACATTCTTACCCATCAAAACACATATGGCTGGGAGAGAAACCACAGACCTGGGTGCATGGCTGGTGCAGCATTCAAAGCAACCCTCTGAAAAAGGAAAGTTCTCAGTCTCACCAGTCCTGATCTCTGCAGATGTCGTCTCATCCGGGTGTTGCTGAAATATCCAGCCAGGTGTTTGTCTGTCAGGCTGTTGTAGGTAGGAATGAACCTGAAAGAGAATCAAGGCAGATGCACAGAAGCCTCTTGACAGCCACATCATCACATCTTCAACCCTCTGGATGGATCACACCCAGCCTTCTGCCAGAGAAATGCCCACTAGATGATGTGAAGGTAACCCCTTAAGGCCTCCAGAAGATTGGTATCAGAAACAAGCAGTGAGATATAGCAGCTTTGCATCGAGCAGTGTAGCACCACCAAGGCACAGGCTCCACCAGGGCTCAGCCCTGAAGCTTTCCTCCAACACCAGCTCCCACCACAGCCTCCTCAGATAAAAGCTCTGACCTTCAGCAGGTCAGTACCACATAGAATCCTACACTGCATGGGGTTGGAAGGAAACTTAAAGATCACCTAGTTCCAAACCTTCCCCACCATCATCAGGGACACCTTCCACTAGACCAGGCTGCTCAAGGCTCCATCCAGACTGGCTTGGAACACTTCCAAGCTTGGAGCCTCCACAGCTTCTCTGGGCAACCTGTCCCAGTGCCTCAGCACCCTCATGGGCAAGAATTTCTTCCTCCTGTCTAATCTAAACCCAGTTTGTTCCATCTTGAAGCCATCACCCTCAGAGGACACAGACCCAAGCTGTGCCAGGGGAGGTTTAGGCTGCATGTTAGGAAAAGTTCTTCATAGAAAGAGAGATTGGCCATTGAGATGTGCTGCCCAGGGAGGTGGTGGAGTCACCATCACTGGAGGTGTTTAGGAAGAGACTGGCTGAGGCACTTGGTGCCATGGCTGAGTTGATTAGATGGTGTTGGGTGAGAGGTTGGACTCAATGATCTCAAAGGTCTTTTCCAACCTAGTTAATTCTATTCTATCCTGTTCTACTCTATCCTGTCATTCCATGCCTTTGCCAAAAGTCCTTCTCCAGCTCTCCTGTAGCCCCCCTCCAATACTGGGGGACTGCTACACAACATTTGCAGCTGCATGCTTGCTTGAGTCCAGCAGGTGCAGACCCAGCTCTTGGAGGTATCCCCCCCTCAACAAAGAGGGAGATGGCCCAGAACCTTTGCTCTACAGCATACTTCCCACTGCCCCACCACATATCCCACACCCTCCTTAGAGCTGAAGGGAAATCTCTACAGCTCCACTGGGTTGCCACACACAAAAGTGCTCAGGGAAAGAAAGAACAAGGACCAACAAACCACAAATCCAAAACACCAGGGACTGGGGATCCACAGGGATGGTGTCTGGGGTTTCACACTCATCTCACAGCTAGCTTACCCACAGTAACTTACATTTTACCCAATCTCCCTTGCCCTACCAATCATGCTGCTCAAACACTGGTACTACAGCAACTTCTCCACCCCACCTTTTCACTCCAGTGTCTGCACTCACACGTGAAACCAGCAGAGGAAATGCTTTATCACATGGTTGTGGTGAGCATTGACTGATGGTATCACCTGGCAACTGGGCACAGAGGCAGAGGAGAAACTCAATCCAACTCCTTGTCATGGACTTCTTCCCAGCTAATATTTCATGGGCCATGTCACTGCTTAAAATGCAACTCCCAGGTGAGCCCAGTGAAGCAGCAACCTCAGCTTCCCGTTCCAGATGTGGACAGGCCGGCCCTCAAAAATGCTGAATTAAGTGCAAAGTTCAGAAGGGCTTTGGAGGAAACAAGGAAATGTTCTGGGCCTGACCCAGAACCCACGAAGCCATTGGAAAGAATGCAAGTGGAGGCAGTGGGCTTTGTCAGAGCCACCCCAGCGAGAGAAGCTTGAGCTCTGCATGGGTGAGCACCTCTGTTGGTGCAACAAACAGTCCTCACAGCACACCTGGGCACCAACTCAAACTCACACTGCAGTCAGTAAGAAGGGCTGGTCCTGCAAGCCCTTGCTCATCTGGAGCTTCTGCCAGTGTTCCTGCTTAATCCAGCTGGCCAGTTCTCCCTCTCCCAGCAGAGAGAAAAGAATCATAGAATCGTTGGGGTTGCAAAAGACCTTTAAGATCATCGAGTCCAATACTTAACCCAGCACTGCCAGATCACCACCGACCACTAAACCATGGCCACCACCACACCTACAAGACTTTGAAAGCCCTCCAGTGATGGGGACTCCACCTCTGACCTGGGCAGCATGGGCCAGCTGGACAACCCATTTAGGGAAGGAAACTCTTCCTCATGTTCAACCTAAACCTCCAAGCACTTGTCACCCATCTCCATCTGGACATCAAGCCCTTTGCATGTGATCATCCAACCAATTCTTTCTCAAATCCAGATGGGTGTCAGAGTATGGAAAGCACACAACATGCTGAGCTGATGAGGAGGATGTCAATGAAGGCACTGTCCACTTGCAGCTCTCTATCCCACAGGATTGTCACTGCATGAGCATTGCCACCAGCACCTGCTTTTCCCACTTGACAGCACACTATTCCCAGCCACCATCAGTTTGAAGACCACTCTTGCTCATGCCCAAGGATCCCAAGACAAAGCTACAGCAGGCACCTGACATCAGTTTTGTACAGCAGAGCTTCACCATTAATAACTTACAGTGCAATCAAACCAGTGGCTGCTCCCCAAGGAAATGACCAAAGAGAGCCCCAGATCTTCAGTTCTCAACGGTCACTGACAAATCCAGCCCGTTGTGTTGCACAGCTGGAGGATGTGAATGGCCCCTCCAGCCACACAAACAGTCCTGTGCCCCATGGAGACTGTTCCTCACCTGAACCACCTGTAGTGTCCTGCCCTGCTTCTGCTGGGGACACCAGCAAAGCTGCTCTGGCTTCCATACAGCCCAGTTCCCCCGGCCGCCCCTCACCAGAGCCGTCCTCCACAGCCTTCCACAGCTTTCCTGCCCTTCTCTGGAGCCGCTCCAGCCCCTCAGTCTCCTTTTTGTGCTCCTAGTGTCCGAGATGTGGCCTCAACCACTGCTAACTCTGCATCGCTCTTGTGACAGAAGGCGGCCGGCAGCCTTTCAGAGCAGCACAGCGGCACAGCTCCGGAACCCCGGGCAGGCCGGGGGCTGCTGGCAGGACGGAAACCGCTCGGGCACCGAGGCAGCGATTCCCCTCGGGCTCTCCGTGCCACCCACCGCCCCCCCGGCACCAGCCCGCAGGACAGCTCAGGCGGGAGCGCGATGGACGAAGGGCGACGCCGCGGGGAAGGGCCCGGCCCGGCAGCCCCGCTCCCCACGTCCCCTCCTGCCCCGCCGCCCCACTCACCCCGACTGCGGGCGGCTCATGGCGACGGCGAGACCGGGGGCGAACGGCGACGAGGAAGAGCTCGGAGCTACCGCGTCCAGGCACAGAGACCGCGTCTCGTAGTGTCGCTAGGACACCCGAGGGGCGTGGCCGAGGCTCCCTCCGCCAATGGCCGCCGAGGGCTTCCCCCCGCCACTTGTGACGTCACGGAGGGCCCCGGGGCCAGACCCACCCACCTCGGGGGTCCCTCAGCCCCGAGCTGCTCCTTCCCCGGCCGGCCACGGCTGTCAGCCTCTGCCCGCAGCCGGACACGGGCACCAGCCCGGGCACGCAAAACGTCGGGGCAAGCCCCCCGGCTCTCCGGCCCGGGCCCGCTTCCTGCAGCCGCAGCCCGTGGCCTGGCAGAGCCCCGGGGTCAGGACGGGCCGCAGGGAGGGAACACGCTGAGCTGCTGTGTCTCCAGGGGAAGGGAGAGGGAAAGGGGCAAAAGGGGAGGAAACGCGGGTAAAAAAGCGAGAGAAAGGGAAAAGACGGGGGGAGTAAAACGGAAAAGAAAAAGAAGGGGAGAGAAACGGGAAAGGAAGGGGAGAGAAAGAAAGGAGGAAGGGAATTAAGGGGGGGAGGGCAGAAGGAGATAACAGGTAAAAAGGAGGGAGAAGGGATTTTTCTCCAACGCAGACCCATGGACTTAGCACTGCAGCACAGCAAGTGCTGAGGTGCACAATGCTCTCACATACCCACCCCAATTGCCATTCCTTCTGTTCAAACGGCAGGAAGGCAGCAAGGTGTGCACCTCAGTGCCCTCTGTGTGTCCTGAAAGGAAGGAGATGCCATGGCCCAGCCATGCTCCTGGCTCCCCTCTCGCTTCGCTGCTGTGGGTCAGGCTGAAGCACAGACACACAGGGGCCACAGCGCAAGGCACTGAGTGCAGGCACTCAAGGACAGGGACTGCCTTCCACCTCTTGTACTTGCTCCACAGTGTCAAAGGGCTTCCACTGCCCACAGGGTCTTTGTTCCCATGATCTGCCTGCACTTCATATTGATTTCTCTTTTGTAAAGGCAGCAACTCTTTACTGTACCTCTCTGCAGCACACAAAGTCAGGAGCACATGCAGGGACCACATGATGGCAATGGAGGAAGGATGCTCTCAATGACTGGAAAGCACAGGCAGCATTTCTTTTGGACACACTGATAGGAACAATGAGCAGCTGCTTTTCAAGACAGAAACCTCTGCAGCACGAGTTCCCAGACCATGGTGTGTGCACACAGAAGCACCCTCTGAATTCCAAACCTTGCCTGCACACAGAGGCCAGCACAGTAGTGAGAGCCTCTGCACTCTCTCCCACCACCCACAGCAGCACCAACCAGACCCTCACTGGGAACAGCTGCTTCAGAAACCCCATCTGCTTAAATCAAGACAAACCTCCCAGGGATAAAATAGCTAACAGGGGTTTGTGCCCTTGTGCTCAGCACTGCTTAGGCCACACCTTGAGTCCTGTGTCCAGTTCTGGGCTCCTCAGTTTAAGAAGGACATTGAGACACTTGAAGGTGTCCAGAGAAGGGCAACGAGGCTGGGGAGAGGCCTGGAGCACAGCCCTGTGAGGAGAGGCTGAGCTGGGGTTGCTTAGCCTGGAGAAGAGGAGGCTCAGGGGAGACCTTCTTGCCCTCTCCAACTCCCTGAAGGGAGGCTGTAGCCAGGAGGGGCTTGGTCTCTTCTCCCAGGCAACCAGCATAAGAACAAGAGAACACAGTCTCAAGCTGTGCCAGGGGAAGTTCAGTCTCTAGGGGAGGAGAAAGCTCTTCCCAGAAAGAGAAATTGGCCACTGGAATGTGCTGCCCAGGGAGGTGGTGGAGTCACCATCCCTGAAGGTGCTCAAGAAAGGCTTGGATGTGGCACTTGGAGCCATGGTTTAGTGGTCAGGAGGGGTTGGGTGACAGGTTGGACTTGATGACCTCTGAGGTCTTTTCCAACCTCATTGATTCTATGATTCTCTCCCAGCCAACCAAGGGACATCAGCATGGTGAGAGAAGAAAGCTTCCTGTGCTGCTTCTCCTCACCAGCTGCCTGAGTTTTGATCTCCCTCTGCTGCTTTCTGGGTGTACTTTTGGAGCCCAGTGCTCTGGGGGCTCAGTTGGCTCCCTGCAGCACAGGGGACTGCAGCAGCTGCTCTGCCCATGCTGCACCATGCCCTGCTGTGAAGGGAAACAGCCACACTCCTGTGGCCCAGCCAGCCACCCTCTGCAGAGCCACTCTACTCACCTTCTTCTTCCTCACTCCCAGCACACTCCTCACTGCTGCTCTCCACTTCTGTCACAATGCTTTGCAAGGACTCTGCAGCTGAACAGCTCAGCAAGGTCTGCTCTGGCTGGCCCACACTTGCTCTTCCAGTGGCCTTGGCTGCAGGTCAGTGACAGGTGCCAGCATGAGTGACAGACACCACAGCCATCTTTGGCCAGCTCACAGGCTCACAGGATGTCAGGGCTTGGAAGGGACCTCCAGAGATCATCCACTCCAACCCCCAGTACTTCAGCTTGGTGCCAAATCTTCCTGACATTTTGCTGCTGTGTGCTCTTCCCACCTCCCCTTCTGCCCCAGCACCCAGCCTCCTCCCCTCCACACTTCACCCCTCTCCCTCCCATCCAGCTCTAATCACACAGCAGGAGGCTTTCCCACCTCCTCTTCCAATGGCCAGCACCTTCTGCCCATTCACCTGATGCTGATGGCCTGTCTCCCATAGAAGCATGCCTCAGACTTGCTCTGTGCCTACCCACAGCCAGGCCCATTTCTTCCTTCCCTTCTACTGCTCCTCCACCTGCTGCCATTCTCCTTCTTAACTACTGGCCCTTCACCCATTCACTACTGGCTCCTGCTAAGGAAATAGGCCAGGCTGATCCTCTCTTGCCCCCTGAGAGGGGCAAAATGATGACACTCACACAAATGGACTGCAAAAGTGATGGGAAGTTTAAGTGGAAAAGCAGCAAGTGTTTAGAAGATACAAAGCACAGAGAGAAAAGAATCCCAAGGAAGGATAGGGAGAGAAGGGGGAAAAGGCGGGAAAAGGGGGGAAAGAAAAAATTACCCAGGTTGGAAAAGACCTCTGAGATCATCAAGTGCACCAGTGGTGCAGGCCTGTGGTGCAGGCCTGTGGTGCAGCTATAGCACAGCAAAGTGTAGCAGCAGAAGAGACAGGAAAGGCAGAAGTGCGTAGCAAGGGAACTGCTACAACTTCTATCAACTGGCAGTGCCTCGTTGGCATGGCTTCCTTGGTTCCCATCGCAGCAGTACAGATTAGTGCTCCAACTACTCATGACACGCAAGGTTTGGTGATGCAGGTGCATGTCCTGTTGTCCCAAGAGAACTTTCCATCTGTAGAGCTACCAGTGCCTTGGTTTAGTTCCATGCTGCAGGCACAGCACTCTTCTGCTCCACTGCTAGCTGGCTCTGCATTTCTGCTGAGCATGGCCTACCACCATGTCAGGCTCTAGGCCTGCACTGCCAGATTGCTCACCCTGCTCGTCGCTGGCAGTGCCACAACTGACAGCAGCAACCCCCCAAAGGCCTGCTCCTCTTGCCTCCATTCCCAATTGGAACACACAGCCAGGGGCTCTCCTTGCAGGGGCTGAGCATCTGCAGCCCCCAGCTGCTAGGGCTGGGCACTGTGGCCTGCCTGGCTCTTGGGGTGGAGGGAGCCAAACAGGAGCCTGCCAGCCAGTGCTGGGCTGGGCCAGCCTTACCCCAAGCCCCTCTCCTGCAATCTCAGCACAGACCCCCAGGCTCCCAGAGTGACTCCTGACAGACACCTGCAACAGTAAAGGCTTTATTCACTGACAAACATCTCACACCCCTTCCATGTTAACCACCTCCAGCCACAGTGCCAAGTCCCAGCACTGCAGAGGAGAGCTGGCACCTGCAGGCTCCTTTCCCTGACAATCTCCTTCAGTCCAAGGAGACAAATGGTTGTGGTGCTCCCATTTCTCTGGCATCTTCTCCTGCCTCGCTGCTCTGCCCAGGGGCAGCTTCCTCCACCTGCAGCACAGCCACCACATCTTCCTTGGGCAGCAAACCTCCCAGCAGTGCCATTTCTTCTCCAGCCTCCTCGGTGCCTGCTGCCTTCTGCTCCTCAGGTGTTCTCCTTCCCTCTGCCAGGAGAGCTCCATCTGCTCCCAGCAAAAAATAACCAGAGCATTACCAGAGCCTTCTCTTCTACTGCTCCTCCACCTGCTGCCATCCTCCTTCTGCACTCTTGGCCCTTCACTGTGCCCCACTCCCCTCTTGCCTTCCCATCCTCCTCTGGCTCCCAAACCTTCTTTACTCATTTTCTTGCCTCTCACTCTGATGCTTGCCCCAAAGGAGCCTCAGTGATCTTCTTGCCTGCACACAGGCAGCACCACAGATCTCACACAAGAGCTGTCCTGAGAGAGGACACCCCAGGCCATGCACTGCAGGCCCACAATCCCACACCAGAAGGTGTCTTTCTCTCTCCCATTTTTCCTCCCCTGCCTGTGCTCTGGAATACTGGACCACTTTTCTCACTGCCTTCCTGTCTCTCTGTGCTCTCATCATCAGACACTTTTCCCCTTTCTCCTTCTCTCAACTCCTCTCCAGTCTCTGTTTTGTCCTCACTCTCTTCAGCACTTGCTAAGATGACCAACACTGCAGCTCTGCTTGTCTTCTGCTCAGCACTGCCTTGACTTGGCTCACCCTGCACTCCATCTCCCAAGGGCCCCACAGGCTTTCCCTCATGGCTCTCCTCTGCTTTCTTCTTGGGAGGGGATGGCTTTTGGTCCAGGCTGGAGTCAACATCACACCTGTGAAAGAAGATGGGGATTGGGAAGTGCCACATTTCTCACTCCTGGGAAAGGCAGCAGACCCAGGGAGCTCTTCAGCTCATTGCCAGCAGTGAAACCAGGCTCCTGCCTCTGCATTGCCCCTCAGACCATGAGAGGACTGAGAACAACTCAGAGAAGCACCTTGACATTCTCAAGTGCTGCACTTCTTCCTTCAGGAAGGATTGCACTGTCC
The DNA here is from genome assembly GCF_026170545.1 of Melanerpes formicivorus. Lineage (NCBI taxonomy): Eukaryota > Metazoa > Chordata > Aves > Piciformes > Picidae > Melanerpes > Melanerpes formicivorus. The sequence goes on along the minus strand of NW_027142574.1, from coordinate 354,888 downwards.
ATGCTTAAAGGAGGCAAGTGAAGCACAAACAGAGTAAAATCCAAACCAGCAAGTGTCCATCAGCTTCAAGCTACACCAAGCATCACCTCTGAAGAGCACTGGCACAACTCCAGGCCAATTCCTCTTGTCCTATCACATCATACCAGAGAGAAGTGACCAAGCCCCACCTCACTCCTGCCTCCTTCAGGATCACAGAATTGTCAGGGCTGGAAGGGACCTCAAGGCTCAGCCAGTTCCAACCCCCATGCCATGGCCAGGGACACCTCACACTACAGCAGGTTGCTCACAGCCACAGCCAGCCTGGCTGCAAACACCTCCAGGCAGGAGGCTTCCACCACCTCCCTGGGCAACCTGTGCCAGGCTCTCACCACCCTCCTGGGGAACAACTTCTTCCTCACATCCTGTCTGAATCTACCCATTTCCAGTTTTGTTCCATCCCCCCCAGTCCTATCACTACCCAACCCCCTAAAAAAAACCCTTTCCAGCTTTCTTGTAGCCCCCTTCAGAGACTGGAAGGCCACAATGAGGTCTCCTCAGAGCCTCCTCTTCTCCAGACTGAACAGCCCCAACTCCCTCAGTCTGGCCTCAGAGCAGAGCAGCTCCAGCCCTCTGCTCATCCTCGTGGCCCTTCTCTGGACACCTTCCAGCACTTCCAGATCCTTACTGTAATAGAGGCTCCAGACCTGGGCACAGTACTCCAGGGTGGGCTCTCACCCCACCTAGGTGGTATAGAGAGCAATCAGGTCTCCCCTCAGCCTCCTCTTTTCCAGACTAAACAACCCCAGTTCTCTCAGCTGCTCCTCACCAGACCTGCTCTCCACCAGCTCTGCTGTGGGCCTGTGAAAGCCAAGCTCACGTGTGCACATTTCAAGAGGTGCTGAGAAACAGACCAGGTGCTACAGAGCTGGGCTTGCTTAGCCTGGAGAAGAAGAGGCTCAGGGGAGACCTTCTTGCCATCTACAACTCCCTGCAGGGAGGTTGTAGCCAGGTGGGGGTTGATCTCTTCTCCCAGGCACCCAATACCAGAACAAGAGGACACAGTCTCAAGCTGTGCCAGGGGAGGTTTAGGCTGCAGGTGAGGAAGAAATTCTTCCCAGCAAGAGAGACTGGCCACTGGAATGTGCTGCCCAGGGAGGTGGTGGAGTCCCCATCCCTGGAGGGGTTTAGGAAGAGCCTGGCTGAGGCACTTGGTGCCATGGTTGAGTTGATCAGATGGTGTTGGGTGAGAGGTTGGACTTAATGATCTCTGAGGTCTTTTCCAACCTGCTTAATCTGTAAAGATGAAAATAGGGGAAACTAGAGATAAAGTCTGTTACAAGTGGGCTGCTGAGTCCTTGTGACCATACCTGGAGCAAGGAGATGCTCCCTCCACGTGGAGAAACCCAAAGTATCCACGGCTGCCCCCCAGCCTGGAGCGCTTCTGCAGTTTGAACTCACAGCAGCAGCTCAGCCTGTCCACTTGCATCCCATTGAGAAAAAAGGTGAGGCTGAAGGGGAAGCCATGGTGCCTCCTGGAGGTGAACTGGAAGGCCTCTGTAGGTGCAGAAGTGAAAGGGTTCAGAGGAAAAGGTGCTGCTCGTTGCCATTGCTGTTATCTCCTCTGCATCACCACTGGAGAGCAGCCAGGCAGAAAGGGACCTGGGGGGCCTGGGTGAGAGCAGGCTGAACATGAGCCAGCAGGGTGCCCAGCTGGCCAAGAAGGCCAAGGCCATCCTGGCCTGCAGCACGAAGAGTGTGGCCAGCAGGAGCAGGGAAGTCATTCTGCCCTGTGCTCAGCACTGCTTAGGCCACACCTTGAGTCCTGTGTCCTTCCCAAGCCCTCAGTATCAAGCTGCAAGCAGGTAACACAGGCTCAGTTTGGCCACTCACTGCCACAGCAGAACAGGGACCAGAGCATTTGGCTAAATCCCTTCTCTAAATCCTTTCTGCCATAGTCTGCAGAAGTCATTGTAGCCTCACTTCACCCATGGGACAGTAGGGGCAGCTTGAGTGTGGAAGCAGATTCGACAAAAGCCCTGGATGAGCACATCTTGGTGAGAGGCCTCAAGCACAAGCCCTGTGAGGGGAGAGGCTGAGGGAGCTGGGCTTGCTTAGCCTGGAGAGGAGGCGGCTCAGGGGAGACCTTCTTGCTCTCCCCACCTCCCTGAAGGGAGGTTGTGGCCAGGAGGGGCTTGGTCTCTTCTCCCAGGCACCCAGCACCAGAACAAGAGGACACAGTCTCAAGCTGTGCCAGGGGAGGTTTAGGCTGGAGGTGAGGAAGAAATTCTTCCCAGAGAGAGTTGTTAGCCATTGGGATGTGCTGCCCAGGGAGGTGGTGGAGTCCCCATCCCTGGAGGCGTTCAAGAGGGGATTGGATGTGGCACTTGGTCATGAGGTCTGGGCTGACAGCTTAGACTTGAGGATCTTTGAGGTCTTTTTCAACCTTGTTGTTGAAGTCATTTCACTGCCACAGCACTGGTTTAGCCCCCAGAAAACCAAGAGATAAAGAAAGATGCTGCCAGGATGAACTTTCTGACCACCCTTACCTTTCTCCAGTAGCATGCCTGTGTAGACACAAAGGTTTCCTCCTCCACAGTGCTGTTGATAGACTTTGATCTCATCCCTGTGCGGGGTGTCAGGGTGAGCCAAGTGCAGATTCCTCCCTAGGAAGTCCATGGTGACAAGCACTGAGGGCCTGTGGAGTCCTCCAGTGCTCTGCAGCAGGAAACACACAGAAAGTGCATGCAGCTTGCAGCTGGACACAAAGACCAGGGCTGTGCACACAGAATACAGAATTAAGCAGCAGCAGGCACAGAGAGCTCACCTTTGTGGAAAGCTGCCCATCTGGGGCTGTGATGGGACAGACCTGCCTCCATCTGGGCATCCCATTTCTCAATGCAGCTGCACTTTTGGGCTCTTTTGGCCCAGGAGGACGTGGCACTGGCATCACAGAGTCACCACCCAGAGGGAGCTGAGGCAGGCATCTAGCAGTCACATTTTCCTTTGCCTTCATAGGTCTCACCCCAATCCTCTCCCCCTGCACAAAGAGGGTAACAGGTTAAAGAGTGTTGCCTGTCCTAGGCGCGGCGACCTGGTGCAGGAACGGCACGGCGGCCAACCCCAGGCCGCTCGGTCCATCAGCTCGCAGACACCAATGTGCTGGACGGCAAATGGCCTTTGCTAGTGCACGACGCTGCACTATATAACTGAGGTGTGCGTCACTGCCGGCTGCTGGCACCGTGAGCTGAAGGCTATTGGCTAGCAGGGGAGGGGCCCTAGCTTCCCGTACAGCGCCAGAGCTTCCGCCCGCTGGGTCCTAGCGACCTACAATTCCCCCTCCCTATGCATAAGCAAATTAGCTAAAGTATAACAATCCTGAGAAATGTAACAATTTTGAAAGTATCCATCATAAACTTGAATAAAAAATGTAAGGCAGAGCGAACAGGTGGAAATTAGGGAGATAACAACAGGGTGTAGCTTGAGGTAACTAAGGATAACTGGGGTAACACTGGGGAAATACTTTCTTGAAGCAGTTGCTGGTGTTCTACCAACATCATGGAAACATTCTTTAGCCGGCTCAAGGCATCACAGCCCCCCTCTGCGGAGGCTATTTTCCCATTCTCTGGATTCTGCCAGTGCGGAACTCCCAGGCTTGGACAGGACACTTGCCAGCTTGTCATCTTCTCTTGCCACCGGGGGATATGAGTCACAGGGGTGTCCCATGATCCGCTCCTGTGAACAGAAACTCACGGCTTTCACTGGTTTTATTCCACATCAGTTTCATTGGTGGAAGTGGGTGTGCGGCAGTGGCCCTTAGAAGAAATTTGTTACCCTGGCTTTTAATAGGGCTAGAGCGTCCCTTCCCAGCAGGGGTGGGACTCCTGACATGACACATGGAAAAAGGGAGATGCTTTTACCAACTGAGCGCTCTCGCGAGCTCGGGTCAATCCCCCAACTCCACCCACCACGGGGGCATCTTCCAGTTTCCAGCGTGAAAGCCCAGTTGCGAGCCACTCGGCCCGGCTAGTGTCTGACCCAGGATCGGAACTCGACTGACCGGCTGCTTCTCAATGCCAAGACTCTTGTGGTGGGCCCTGGCCCCGCCCACCTCCCTCGCGGGCGGGCTGTTCCCTCCCCCTTGGCTCTCTCCGCCTTGTGCTCGGCGGGGGGTTTGCCCTGTGAGGGCGTTCTTCCAAGTGGTCTCTCTGATTGGCTTGCCACCCCTCGCTCACGCTCTGGCCCCGCCCACCTCCCTCGCGGGCGGACCGTTCCCTCCCTCTTAGCTCCCTCCGCCTTGTGCTCGGCGGGGGGTTTGCCCTGTGAGGGCGTTCTTCCAAATGGTCTCTCTGATTGGCTTGCCACCCCTCGCTCACGCTCTGGCCCCGCCCACTTCCCTCACGGGCGGGCCGCTCCGCCCTTCCTAGCTTCCCGCCGGGGGCATGCTCGCGCCGCCCTTCCCCTTTTCGTTTGACGCCATCTTGGGGCACATATGGCGGTGCTCTGGCCCAGACGCCCTCAGACTCCGATTTCCCCGCGGCACCCCAGGCCTCCTCGGCTAACTCACCCCAGAAGGATTTGGCTTGACTCTGTCCCTCCGCGAGCGGGTCGGGGCTCGGGGATTCGGGGGGCGCATCACCCTCCCGCAATTCCTCAGGCTCGGCAGAATTGCCATCGTCTGGGGGGCGCGAAGTCCGCGTGGCTGCCCCGACTCCCCGCCTCGGGAGGGCCGGCACTGTTTTAGCCCCAAAAAACCAAGAGATCAAGAAAGATGCTGCCAGGATGAACTTTCTGACCACCCTTACCTTTCTCCAGTAGCATGCCTGTGTACACACATAGGTTTCTTCCTCCACAGTAGTGTTGATACACTTTGATCTCATCCCTGTGCTGGGTGTCAGGGTGAGCCAAGTGCAGATTCTTCCCCAGGAAGACCATTGTGACACACACGTTGGGGTGTACTGAGGGCCTGTGGAGTCCTTCAGAGCTCTGCAGCAGGAAACACACAGAAAGTGCATGCAGCTTGCAGCTGGACACAAAGACCAGGGCTGTGCACACAGAATACAGAATTAAGCAGCAGCAGGCACAGAGAGCTCACCTTGGTGGAAAGCTGCCCATCTGGGGCTGTGATGGGACAGACCTGCCTCCATCTGGGCATCCCATGCCTCACTGCAGCTCGAGCAGAAGGGACTCACAGGAAGGCTGGGGAGGGGCTGTTCAGAAGGGCCCGTGGGGATAGGAGAGGGGCAATGGTCTGAAAGTGGAGCAGGGCAGGTTTAGATGGGACATCAGGAGGGAGCTCTTTACAATGAGGGTGCTGAGACACTGCAACAGGCTGCCCAGGGAGGTGCCTGAGGACCCATGCCTGGAGGCATTCAAGAGCAGACTCGATGTGGCCCTGGGCAGCCTGCTCTAGTTGGAGCTGTCCCTGCTGACTGCAGGGGCTTGGACAAGATGACTTGGAGGGTCCCTTCCCACTCAGTGCCCCAGCCTGGCTGCAGACAGGACTCACCTCCTGGGGACCGTGGCTGCTCTGGCCCCCGAGGGTGTCTGGCGGGGCGCCCGGGCTGGCTGCGGCGGCGCTCTGCCTGCTGGGCTCCCTGTGCCGTGAAGCACTCCCTGCACTCTCCAGCACAGCCCCTGCCCCTCCCTCTCTCACGGTTTGATGGAGGCCTGGCTCTTCTCCCTCAGCTTTTGCAACCCAAAGGATTCTGTGACTCACTCCATGATTCCACAGACAGCAGCAGGCAGAGAGAGCTCACCTTTGTGGAAAGCTGCCCATCTGGGGCTGTGATGGGACGGACCTGCCTCCATCTGGGCATCCCATTTTTCAGAGCAGCTGTACTTTTGGGGTCTTTTGGCCCAGGAGGATGTGGCACAGGCATCAGTGAGTCTCCACCCAGAGGGAGGCGAGGCAGGCATCTCTCACTCACATTCTCCTTTGCCTTCACCCCAATCCTCTCCCCCTGCAAAAAGAGTGTAACAGGTTCAAGAGGCTTGGCAAAACCAGCTCCCAAGCACCTTGGCCTCATCACCCTCTGGCTGCTGCTCACACTGAGGAACACACACAGGCTTCTAGAACAAGTCTGAGCAGCCATCATATTCTTGGAGCAAGGGAGGTGATCAGCACCACACAGAGCCAATGCCCAGCAAAAGGGAACAATTCATGCAGGCTCTGCCAGCCAGGGGCAGCAGGTCAAGGTCCATTCCAAAGTCCTCCAGTCCCATGGAACTCCCAGCAAAGGGCCAGCTCTGTGTGCTCACACTGCAGCACTTGGAGCCTGTGGTGAGACTCACCAGGTGTGACTGGCCAGCAGGCTCTCCAGGCACTGAAAGATGGAGACCATGGCGATTTCAGGGACAGTGGGGTGGATGTGGCATGTAGGCAGGGGTGCCACCTCCCAGGAGCTTTCTGGAGTGTTCCATCTGAAAGAGCATAAATTATGTCTCTGTGAGGTGCTAGGTCCTCTAACAGCAACATCTGAGCCTGCCTCCTGTCTGCCCTTCCCTGGATGGACCTCATGGAACAGCTGGTTAAGGAAGGAGAAGACATCATGGCAGGCTCCTGCATAAGAAATAGGCCAGGCTGATCCTCTCTTGCCCCCTGAGAGGGGCAAAAGGATGACACTCACACAAATGGATTGCAAAAGTGATGGGAAGTTTAAGTGGAAAAGCAGCAAGTGTTTAGAAGATACAAAGCACAGAGAGAAAAGAATCCCAAGGAAGGATAGGGATAGAAGGGGGAAAAGGCGGGAAAAGGGGGGAAAGAAAAAATTACCCAGGTTGGAAAAGACCTCTGAGATCATCAAGTGCACCAGTGGTGCAGGCCTGTGGTGCAGGCCTGTGGTGCAGCTATAGCACAGCAAAGTGTAGCAGCAGAAGAGACAGGAAAGGCAGAAGTGCGTAGCAAGGGAACTGCTACAACTTCTATCAACTGGCAGTGCCTCGTTGGCATGGCTTCCTTGGTTCCCATCGCAGCAGTACAGATTAGTGCTCCAACTACTCATGACACGCAAGGTTTGGTGATGCAGGTGCATGTCCTGTTGTCCCAAGAGAACTTTCCATCTGTAGAGCTACCAGTGCCTTGGTTTAGTTCCATGCTGCAGGCACAGCACTCTTCTGCTCCACTGCTAGCTGGCTCTGCATTTCTGCTGAGCATGGCCTACCACCATGTCAGGCTCTAGGCCTGCACTGCCAGATTGCTCACCCTGCTCGTCGCTGGCAGTGCCACAACTGACAGCAGCAACCCCCCAAAGGCCTGCTCCTCTTGCCTCCATTCCCAATTGGAACACACAGCCAGGGGCTCTCCTTGCAGGGGCTGAGCATCTGCAGCCCCCAGCTGCTAGGGCTGGGCACTGTGGCCTGCCTGGCTCTTGGGGAGCCCTTGGGGTGGAGGGAGCCAAACAGGAGCCTGCCAGCCAGTGCTGGGCTGGGCCAGCCTTACCCCAAGCCCCTCTCCTGCCATCTCAGCACAGACCCCCAGGCTCCCAGAGTGACTCCTGACAGACACCTGCAACAGTAAAGGCTTTATTCACTGACAAACATCTCACACCCCTTCCATGTTAACCACCTCCAGCCACAGTGCCACGTCCCAGCACTGCAGAGGAGAGCTGGCACCTGCAGGCTCCTTTCCCTGACAATCTCCTTCAGTCCAAGGAGACAAATGGTTGTGGTGCTCCCATTTCTCTGGCATCTTCTCCTGCCTCGCTGCTCTGCCCAGGGGCAGCTTCCTCCACCTGCAGCACAGCCACCACATCTTCCTTGGGCAGCAAACCTCCCAGCAGTGCCATTTCTTCTCCAGCCTCCTCGGTGCCTGCTGCCTTCTGCTCCTCAGGTGTTCTCCTTCCCTCTGCCAGGAGAGCTCCATCTGCTCCCAGCAAAAAATAACCAGAGCATTACCAGAGCCTTCTCTTCTACTGCTCCTCCACCTGCTGCCATTCTCCTTCTGCACTCTTGGCCCTTCACTGTGCCCCACTCCCCTCTTGCCTTCCCATCCTCCTCTGGCTCCCAAACCCTCTTTACTCATTTTCTTGCCTCTCACACTGATGCTTGCCCCAAAGGAGCCTCAGTGATCTTCTTGCCTGCACACAGGCAGCACCACAGATCTCACACAAGAGCTGTCCTGAGAGAGGACACCCCAGGCCATGCACTGCAGGCCCACAATCCCACACCAGAAGGTGTCTTTCTCTCTCCCATTTTTCCTCCCCTGCCTGTGCTCTGGAATACTGGACCACTTTTCTCACTGCCTTCCTGTCTCTCTGTGCTCTCATCATCAGACACTTTTCCCCTTTCTCCTTCTCTCAACTCCTCTCCAGTCTCTGTTTTGTCCTCACTCTCTTCAGCACTTGCTAAGATGACCAACACTGCAGCTCTGCTTGACTTCTGCTCAGCACTGCCTTGACTTGGCTCACCCTGCACTCCATCTCCCAAGGGCTCCACAGGCTTTCCCTCATGGCTCTCCTCTGCTTTCTTCTTGGGAGGGGATGGCTTTTGGTCCAGGCTGGAGTCAACATCACACCTGTGAAAGAAGATGGGGAATGGGAAGTGCCACATTTCTCACTGCTGGGAAAGGCAGCAGACCCAGGGAGCTCTTCAGCTCATTGCCAGCAGTGAAACCAGGCTCCTGCCTCTGCATTGCCCCTCAGACCATGAGAGGACTGAGAACAACTCAGAGAAGCACCTTGACATTCTCAAGTGCTGCACTTCTTCCTTCAGGAAGGATTGCACTGTCCATGCTTAAAGGAGGCAAGTGAAGCACAAACAGAGTAAAATCCAAACCAGCAAGTGTCCATCAGCTTCAAGCTACACCAAGCATCACCTCTGAAGAGCACTGGCACAATTCCAGGCCAATTCCTCTTGTCCTATCACATCATACCAGAGAGAAGTGACCAACCCCCACCTCACTCCTGCCTCCTTCAGAATCACAGAATTGTCAGGGCTGGAAGGGACCTCAAGGCTCAGCCAGTTCCAATCCCCCTGCCATGGCCAGGGACACCTCACACTACAGCAGGTTGCTCACAGCCACCTCCAGCCTGGCTGCAAACACCTCCAGGCAGGAGGCTTCCACCACCTCCCTGGGCAACCTGTGCCAGGCTCTCACCACCCTCCTGGGGAACAACTTCTTCCTCACATCCAGTCTGAATCTACCCATTTCCAGTTTTGTTCCATCCCTCCCAGTCCTATCACTACCCAACCCCCTAAAAAAAACCCTTTCCAGCTTTCTTGTAGCCCCCTTCAGAGACTGGAAGGCCACAATGAGGTCTCCTCAGAGCCTTCTCTTCTCCAGACTGAACAGCCCCAACTCCCTCAGTCTGGCCTCAGAGCAGAGCAGCTCCAGCCCTCTGCTCATCCTCGTGGCCCTTCTCTGGACACCTTCCAGCACCTCCAGATCCTTCCTGTAATAGAGGCTCCAGACCTGGACACAGTACTCCAGGTGGGCTCTCACCCCACCTAGGTGGTATAGGGAGCAATGAAGTCTCCCCTCAGCCTCCTCTTCTCCAGACTAAACAACCCCAGTTCTCTCAGCTGCTCCTCACCAGACCTGCTCTCCACCAGCTCTGCTGTGGGCCTGTGAAAGCCAAGCTCACTTGTGCACATTTCAAGAGGTGCTGAGAAACAGACCAGGTTCTACAGAGCTGGGCTTGCTTAGCCTGGAGAAGAAGAGGCTCAGGGGAGACCTTGTTGCCATCTACAACTCCCTGCAGGGAGGTTGTAGCCAGGTGGGGGTTGATCTCTTCTCCCAGGCACCCAGCACCAGAACAAGAGGACACAGTCTCAAGCTGTGCCAGGGGAGGTTTAGGCTGGAGGTGAGGAAGAAATTCTTCCCAGCAAGAGAGACTGGCCACTGGAATGTGCTGCCCAGGGAGGTGGTGGAGTCCCCATCCCTGGAGGTGTTTAGGAAGAGCCTGGCTGAGGCACTTGGTGCCATGGTTGAGTTGATCAGATGGTGTTGGGTGAGAGGTTGGACTTAATGATCTCTGAGGTCTTTTCCAACCTGCTTAATCTGTAAAGATGAAAATAGGGGAAACTAGAGATAAAGTCTGTTACAAGTGGGCTGCTGAGTCCTTGTGACCATACCTGGAGCAAGGAGATGCTCCCTCCACGTGGAGAAACCCAAAGTATCCACGGCTGCCCCCCAGCCTGGAGCGCTTCTGCAGTTTGAACTCACAGCAGCAGCTCAGCCTGTCCACTTGCATCCCATTGAGAAAAAAGGTGAGGCTGAAGGGGAAGCCATGGTGCCTCCTGGAGGTGAACTGGAAGGCCTCTGTAGGTGCAGAAGTGAAAGGGTTCAGAGGAAAAGGTTCTGCTCGTTGCCATTGCTGTTATCTCCTCTGCATCACCACTGGAGAGCAGCCAGGCAGAAAGGGACCTGGGGGGCCTGGGTGAGAGCAGGCTGAACAGGAGCCAGCAGGGTGCCCAGCTGGCCAAGAAGGCCAAGGCCATCCTGGCCTGCAGCACGAAGAGTGTGGCCAGCAGGAGCAGGGAAGTCATTCTGCCCTGTGCTCAGCACTGCTTAGGCCACACCTTGAGTCCTGTGTCCTTCCCAAGCCCTCAGTATCAAGCTGCAAGCAGGTAACACAGGCTCAGTTTGGCCACTCACTGCCACAGCAGAACAGGGACCAGAGCATTTGGCTAAATCCCTTCTCTAAATCCTTTCTGCCATAGTCTGCAGAAGTCATTGTAGCCTCACTTCACCCATGGGACAGTAGGGGCAGCTTGAGTGTGGAAGCAGATTCGACAAAAGCCCTGGATGAGCACATCTTGGTGAGAGGCCTCAAGCACAAGCCCTGTGAGGGGAGAGGCTGAGGGAGCTGGGCTTGCTTAGCCTGGAGAGGAGGAGGCTCAGGGGAGACCTTCTTGCTCTCCCCACCTCCCTGAAGGGAGGTTGTGGCCAGGAGGGGCTTGGTCTCTTCTCCCAGGCACCCAGCACCAGAACAAGAGGACACAGTCTCAAGCTGTGCCAGGGGAGGTTTAGGCTGGAGGTGAGGAAGAAATTCTTCCCAGAGAGAGTTGTTAGCCATTGGGATGTGCTGCCCAGGGAGGTGGTGGAGTCCCCATCCCTGGAGGCGTTCAAGAGGGGATTGGATGTGGCACTTGGTCATGAGGTCTGGGCTGACAGCTTGGACTTGAAGATCTTTGAGGTCTTTTCCAACCTTGTTGTTGAAGTCATTTCACTGCCACAGCACTGGTTTAGCCCCCAAAAAACCAAGAGATAAAGAAAGATGCTGCCAGGATGAACTTTCTGACCACCCTTACCTTTCTCCAGTAGCATGCCTGTGTACACACAAAGGTTTCCTCCTCCACAGTGCTGCTGATAGACTTTGATCTCATCCCTGTGCTGGGTGTCAGGGTGAGCCAACTGCAGATTCTTCCCCAGGAAGACCATGGTGACAAGCACATTGGGGTGTACTGAGGGCCTGTGGAGTCCTCCAGAGCTCTGCAGCAGGAAACACACAGAAAGTGCATGCAGCTTGCAGCTGGACACAAAGACCAAGGCTGTGCACACAGAATACAGAATTAAGCAGCAGCAGGCAGAGAGAGCTCACCTTTGTGGAAAGCTGCCCATCTGGGGCTGTGATGGGACAAACCTGCCTCCATCTGGGCATCCCATGCCTCACTGCAGCTGCACTTTTGTGCTCCTTCGGCCCGGGGGGATGTGGCACTGGCATCAGAGAGTCACCACCCAGAGGGAGGTGAGGCAGGCAACTACCAGTCCCAATCTCCTCTGCCTTCACAGCTCTCACCCCAATCCTCTCCCCCTGCACTGACTTAGAGAATGACACACAAGAGACTCAGTCAGTTTCTTGTATCATGCTCCTGTTCTGGTGTGCCTGACACAGGCAGAATAATGTCAAGAGACCTGTGTGTCTTCAGAGAGTTTTGGGCAAACTTTGATACAAAAAGTTATCTGTCTATAGTGACAGAGGTCCAGATGTTTCCTATCTCTACAAAGCTTGTCTATCTAAAACTAGCAGAAGTATACATCATGCAGGTGTCCTTTATCTTATACAAAAGAGCATCTTGTCCAAGACTCACAGAAGTGCATCACTGGCAAATCCTGTTATTCCTGATCTATCCAAAGGCTGTCTGCCAACCCCTCTCCCCCTCCCTGCATTCCAGCATTTCAGCTAACAAGCGGAAAGTTCTTTATCAACTCTGTTGTTCTGCTAATGAGAATTTTCTGTTCATCCATTCCCCCCTTTCTTACAGCCAACAGTATATTCCTATACTGTATTTTCTTAAGTCAAACTTTGGACCCAGGCTTTCTGAACTATCTTTCCCATGCTGACAATTGTGGAAGTTACTATCAGATGTAGTCACCCAGTCTGATGGCCCCCAAGTCCAATTCCTTGAGGCTACCCCAAATAAAGGGGTCCTCATTTGGCCTCGGGGAAGTTCAGTGCCTATCCAACAGTTAGAGAGATTGGTTTGCAAAGCCAGTTCTTGTCTAACATTTAAGTACACATTGCCTTCCCATCCCTCAATAGTAACACCCAACAAACAAATCTCAAGTCTCGATACAGCTTGAGCTTCAGGGGTCGCTGGGATTCGAGTTTCCATTCTTTTGCTGAGGTCTTCTTGACTCTGCTGTGGTGAATCCAAGCAGCTTGCTCCTTGGTTTTGATGGCTGTGAAGGATGTCAGTAACACCTGATATGGTCCGGTCCACTTGGGCTCCAGAGGGTTCTCGGAAAGAGATCTGACCTAGACATAATCTCCAGGTTCCACATCATGCACTGGTCTGTCTAACCCTCTCACATTGGTTCCAATCACCTCTTTGTTAGCAATGCTCAGGTTCTTATAAATTTGCTGAACATACTTGTTCAACATTTCCTCTCTGAATTGCCCTGCTTCAGAAGGGTCCAGAGTTCCTACTACATAAGGTCTTCCAAGCAGGATTTCAAATGGGCTCAACCCTTCCTTTATTCTTTGCTTAGTTCGAATTGGCAACAGGGCAGTTGGTAATGCTTGTGGCCAAGGCAGGTTTGCTTCCTGTCCAATGTTTACTATCTGGTTTTTGATTCAATGGTTCATTTTCTCCACTTGCCCACTCGAATGTGGATTGCAGGGGGTGTGGAGTTGCCAATCAATCCCTAACATTTTGGTCACTTGTTGTACCACCTTGGCCACAAAATGAGGTCCCCTGTCCGAGCAGGTACCCCAAAACGAGGTATTCTCTCTTGTAACACTGCCTTAGTAACCTCCCGTGCTTTGTTTGTGCGACAGGGAAATGCTTCTGGCCAGCCAGAGAAGGTGCCAGTGAGTACCAACAGGTACCGGTATCCCCCCTTTCTTGGCAGCTCAGTAAAATCTATTTGCCATTCTTGTCCTGCATCATTTCCTTTGCTAATTTGTCCCAGTCTAACTCCTCTTCTTACTTTGGGGTGAGCCTTAAGACACACCTCACATTGCCAGGTTACCTGTTCGACCGTGGTGTATAACTTCCGTGCTATACGCTCCTGAACCAATTTTCCATCCAGGGCTGAGGACCCATGCCTGGAGGCATTCAAGAGCAGACTCGATGTGGCCCTGGGCAGCCTGCTCTAGTTGGAGCTGTCCCTGCTGACTGCAGGGGCTTGGACAAGATGACTTGGAGGGTCCCTTTCCACTCAGTGCCCCAGCCTGGCTGCAGACAGGACTCACCTCCTGGGGACCGTGGCTGCTCTGGCCCCCGAGGGTGTCTGGCGGGGCGCCCGGGCTGGCTGCGGCGGCGCTCTGCCTGCTGGGCTCCCTGTGCCGTGAAGCACTCCCTGCACTCTCCAGCACAGCCCCTGCCCCTCCCTCTCTCACGGTTTGATGGAGGCCTGGCTCTTCTCCCCCAGCTTTTGCAACCCAAAGGATTCTGTGACTCACTCCATGATTCCACAGACAGCAGCAGGCAGAGAGAGCTCACCTTTGTGGAAAGCTGCCCATCTGGGGCTGTGATGGGACGGACCTGCCTCCATCTGGGCATCCCATGTCTCACTGCAGCTGCACTTTTGGGCTCTTTTGGCCCGGGGGGATGTGGCACTGGCATCACACAGTCACCACCCAGAGGGAGGTGAGGCAGGCATCTACCAGTCCCAATCTCCTTTGCCTTCACAGCTCTCACCCCAATCCTCTCCCCCTGCACAAAGAGGGTAACAGGTTCAAGAGGCTTGGCAAAACCAGCTCCCAAGCACTTTGACCTAAGCACCCTCTGGCTGCTGCTCACACTGAGGAACACACACAGGCTCCTAGAACAAGTCTGAGCAGCCATCATATTCTTGGAGCAAGGGAGGTGATCAGCACCACACAGAGCCAATGCCCAGCAAAAGGGAACAATTCATGCAGGCTCTGCCAGCCAGGGGCAGCAGGTCAAGGTCCATTCCAAAGTCCTCCAGTCCCATGGAACTCCCAGCAAAGGGCCAGCTCTGTGTGCTCACACTGCAGCACTTGGAGCCTGTGGTGAGACTCACCAGGTGAGACTGACCAGCAGGCTCTCCAGGCACTGAAAGATGGAGACCATGGCGATTTCTTGGGCAGTGGGGTGGATGTGGCATGTAGGCAGGGGTGCCACCTCCCACGAGCTTTCTGGAGTGTTCCATCTGAAAGAGCATAAATTATGTCTCTGTGAGGTGCTAGGTCCTCTAACAGCAACATCTGAGCCTGCCTCCTGTCTGCCCTTCACTGGATGGACCTCATGGAACAGCTGGTTAAGGAAGGAGAAGACATCATGGCAGGCTCCTGCATAAGAAATAGGCCAGGCTGATCCTGTCTTGCCCCCTGAGAGGGGCAAAAGGATGACACTCACACAAATGGATTGCAAAAGTGATGGGAAGTTTAAGTGGAAAAGCAGCAAGTGTTTAGAAGATACAAAGCACAGAGAGAAAAGAATCCCAAGGAAGGATAGGGATAGAAGGGGGAAAAGGCGGGAAAAGGGGGGAAAGAAAAAATTACCCAGGTTGGAAAAGACCTCTGAGATCATCAAGTGCACCAGTGGTGCAGGCCTGTGGTGCAGGCCTGTGGTGCAGCTATAGCACAGCAAAGTGTAGCAGCAGAAGAGACAGGAAAGGCAGAAGTGCGTAGCAAGGGAACTGCTACAACTTCTATCAACTGGCAGTGCCTCGTTGGCATGGCTTCCTTGGTTCCCATCGCAGCAGTACAGATTAGTGCTCCAACTACTCATGACACGCAAGGTTTGGTGATGCAGGTGCATGTCCTGTTGTCCCAAGAGAACTTTCCATCTGTAGAGCTACCAGTGCCTTGGTTTAGTTCCATGCTGCAGGCACAGCACTCTTCTGCTCCACTGCTAGCTGGCTCTGCATTTCTGCTGAGCATGGCCTACCACCATGTCAGGCTCTAGGTCTGCACTGCCAGATTGCTCACCCTGCTCGTCGCTGGCAGTGCCACAACTGACAGCAGCAACCCCCCAAAGGCCTGCTCCTCTTGCCTCCATTCCCAATTGGAACACACAGCCAGGGGCTCTCCTTGCAGGGGCTGAGCATCTGCAGCCCCCAGCTGCTAGGGCTGGGCACTGTGGCCTGCCTGGCTCTTGGGGAGCCCTTGGGGTGGAGGGAGCCAAACAGGAGCCTGCCAGCCAGTGCTGGGCTGGGCCAGCCTTACAGCAACCCCCTCTCCTGCCATCTCAGCACAGACCCCCAGGCTCCCAGAGTGACTCCTGACAGACACCTGCAACAGTAAAGGCTTTATTCACTGACAAACATCTCACACCCCTTCCATGTTAACCACCTCCAGCCACAGTGCCAAGTCCCAGCACTGCAGAGGAGAGCTGGCACCTGCAGGCTCCTTTCCCTGACCATCTCCTTCAGTCCAAGGAGACAAATGGTTGTGGTGCTCCCATTTCTCTGGCATCTTCTCCTGCCTCGCTGCTCTGCCCAGGGGCAGCTTCCTCCACCTGCAGCACAGCCACCACATCTTCCTTGGGCAGCAAACCTCCCAGCAGTGCCATTTCTTCTCCAGCCTCCTCGGTGCCTGCTGCCTTCTGCTCCTCAGGTGTTCTCCTTCCCTCTGCCAGGAGAGCTCCATCTGCTCCCAGCAAAAAATAACCAGAGCATTACTTTGTGAGAGCAGTGTCGGGGCTGAGGCTCTTGAGCTGTCCTTAAAGATCCTAACAGCACCAGAACAAGAGGACACTGTCTCAAGCTGTGCCAGAGGAAGTTCAGGCTCTAGGGGAGGAGAAAGCTCTTCCCAGAAAGAGAAATTGGCCACTGGAATGTGCTGCCCAGGGAGGTGGTGGAGTCACCATCCCTGAAGGTGCTCAAGAAAGGCTTGGATGTGGCACTTGGAGCCATGGTTTAGTGGTCAGGAGGGGTTGGGTGACAGGTTGGACTTGATGACCTCTGAGGTCTTTTCCAACCTCATTGATTCTATGATTCTCTCCCAGCCAACCAAGGGACATCAGCACGGTGAGAGAAGAAATCTTCCTGTGCTGCTTCTCCTCACCAGCTGCTTGAGTTTTGAGCTCCCTCTGATGCTCTCTGGGTGTACTTTTGGAGCCCAGTGCTCTGGGGGCTCAGTTGGCTCCCTGCAGCACAGGGGACTGCAGCAGCTGCTCTGCCCATGCTGCACCATGCCCTGCTGTGAAGGGAAACAGCCACACTCCTGTGGCCCAGCCAGCCACCCTCTGCAGAGCCACTCTACTCACCTTCTTCCTCACTCCCAGCACACTCCTCACTGCTGCTCTCCACTTCTGTCACAATGCTTTGCAAGGACTCTGCAGCTGAACAGCTCAGCAAGGTCTGCTCTGGCTGGCCCACACTTGCTCTTCCAGTGGCCTTGGCTGCAGGTCAGTGACAGGTGCCAGCATGAGTGACAGACACCACAGCCATCTTTGGCCAGCTCACAGGCTCACAGGATGTCAGGGCTTGGAAGGGACCTCCAGAGATCATCCACTCCATCCCCCCTGCCACAGCAGGACCATACACTCTAGCTCAGCTCACACAGGGACACATCCAGATGGCTTTGGAAGGCTCCAGAGAAGGAGACTCCACAACCTCCCAGGGCAGCCTGACCCAGGGCTCGGTCACCCTCACACTGAAGAAGTTCCTCCTTGTGCGGAGGTGGAACCTCCTGTGCTCTACTTTATATCCATTGCCCCCTATCCCTTCCCAGGGTGCAGCTGAGCAGAGCCTGTCCCCTCCCTCCTGACCCCCAGCCCTCAGATATTGATAGACATTGAGGAAATCCCCTCTCAGTCTTCCCCTCTCCAGACTCAACAGCCCCAGCCTCTGCTCCAGTTCTGCAGCAGCTGCATGGCTTTTCCTCTGCAGGCTCCAGAGCCACACTGCACATGCACAGAGCAGAAAAGATGCATCAGGTTGACTCCTCTCAGCCTCCTGATGAAGAAACCAACCTTGCTTATCATCCTCAGAGTCACTCCCAGAGCATACAGTGCTTGCCTCCACGGAGCCCCCCTCAGAGCCCTGCACTGCCTTCTGTGCTGAGGCTTCCCTCTGGTGTTCACAGTCATCTCCTGAGGAGGGCCTTGACATCCCATTCATATGATCTGCAGTCTCTCCTCCTTTGTTCATTTCTTCCTCTGCCTCAGAAGCTTCTTCATCCACTACAAATCAAAGACTCTGACTGAGAGACAGGAAACTAGATTTGAAGGGGGACGGGGTTAATAGTCTCCTGCTGGCCAGTGACAAACAGAGGGGCAGCTCACCAGCAGCAGAGAGAAGGAGAGCTGCTAAGGGCTCTCAACTTGCTGCCCTGAGGCAAGCCACGAATGATCCACCAGGACATTCTGTGGAAACCGAGGGGAAGTGGCACAAGAGGAGGACAGGGCCAGCCCAGCTGAAGTGCTTCTATGCGAATGCGCGCAGCTTGGGCAACAAACAGGATGAGTTAAGGGCCACTGTGCTGCTGGGATGCCACGACACAGTGGCTGAAACTGAAACTTGGTGGGATGATTCCCATGACTGGAATGTAGGGGTAGACCATGAAGCAGTTGCACTGAATCTCCTCAGGGCCATCAGGAGGAAGTATTCCAAGCTTACCACCCTAGACTTTAGGTGTGCAGACTTTGATGGCTTCAGGGATCTGCTAGCCAAAGTGCTAGCCGAAGTGTCGTGGGACAAAGCCCTGGAGGGAAGAGGGACCCAGGACAGCTGGGCAGTATTCAAGGACCACCTTCTCTGTGTCCAGGAGCTCCTCTGTGTCCAGGAGAAAAGCAGGTAAGAATGCTAGGAGGCCTGCCTGGATGAGCAAAGAGCTACTGGACACACTATTGCTTAAAAGGAAACTCTACAGGCAGTGGAGAGAAGGACAGCTAGAACAGGGGGGAGATAAGGAGGCTGCCCCAGCAGCAAGAGTCCTGGTTAGGAAAGCCAAAGCAGAGTTGGAATTGAATCTAGCCAGGGAGATTAAAGGGAACACTGAGAACTTCTACAGGTATATGAATGGGAAGAAGAAGACCAGGGAAGGTGTGGGCCCCCTCAGAAAGGAAACTGGTGACATGGTCACAAGTGATGAGCAAAAGGCTGAGGTACTTAATAACTTCTTTACCTCAGTCTTCACTGCAAGGGCCTCTAGCCACACTCCTGATGCTATGGAAGACAATGCCAGGGACGGGGAGGAAGAACTGCCCATTGTAAGTGAAGGTCAGGTTGGTGATCTGCACTACCTGCAGTGGCCTCCCTCTCACTTCACATTGAGCACAAGATCAAGATATTCGTTTCCCTGCACCTCAAAGCCACACCAGCAGACACATCAGACAAAAAAGCAGCTGCCAAAATCACTTGAAAGTATGTGCAACCCTGATCATCAGCAAATGTTGGTCATTAATGTAATTAATTCACCTGAGGTGGCCTTTGCTGTCACTGTCACACCTGATCCAAGGATGCTTGGTAACACCCATTCGATGAATGGTGGAAGCAAAGGTGCAGCTACAGCAGCCACAAAGCAAATGGCAAAGGACTTCATGGAAGCAGCACCATCTTCCCTCGAGCACCACTGCAGTGAATGATGTCTTCATGAGCCTTCACCACCTTCTCCAGGGGATATTCAGAGCCCACAGCTGGTTTCAGCCAGCCAGCCTCTATGCCATCAAAGACTGCCGTGGCACACTCACGCCTCTCCTCCTGCGTGCAATCAAGGCAACATTTACCACACTGTAGAGCAGCACTGGCTACTTGTGCCAAGTGTTAAACCAAATTTCACCACCCAAAATGGTTTTATCATGTTAAGAAAGAATAGAATAGAATTAACCAGGTTAGAGAAGACCTCAGAGATCATTGAGTTCAACCTCTCACCCCACACCATCTAATCAACTCAACCACGGCAGCAAGTGCCTCAGCCAGGCTCTTCCTAAACACCTCCAGGGATGGGGACTCCACCACCTCCCTGGGCAGCACATTCCAGTGGCCAATCTCTCTTGCTGGGAAGAATTTCTTCCTAACCTCCAGCCTAAACCTCCCCTGGTGCAGCTTGAGACTGTGTCCTCTTGTTCTGGTGCAGCTTGCCTGGGAGAAGAGACCAAGGCCCACCTGGCTACAACCTCCCTTCAGGGAGTTGTAGACAGCAATAAGGTTCTCCCCTGAGCCTCTTTCCTTACAGTGAAATTCTGCAGTCACCCCTGCAAATGATTCTACAGGATTCTAACAGGAAACAGAGAGGTGTTGGCATCCCAACAAAACATTCTTTACAACAAACAGGCTTCTTACCTCAGTTGCAAGAAACAGACCAACTCCAATGATGCTGGACTCTTTACTCATGGTGTCCCTTGGATTGATCTCAATGGGACCTCTGCAGCCCACAATCTGTTACAAAGGAGTTGAGAGAGAAGCTCTACTGGCTGAATTGTGTCACTAAATGCACAAGGTGAAGTCAGTGACAGCAAGTGCTCACCATCACCCTTCCTCCACAGGACAGCAGCTGCAAGTCAGTAGCCAGGTTGACGTTGGAGAGCATTTCTATGATGCTATCAACTCCTTCCATTCCTGTGTATTCCTGCAGAGGACACAGCAGGCTGTAAAACCACCCCAGTTAGTGCTTGGGTTCCACTCTATTTCATGTGCTACAGATAATGGACATCTCTACAGCCTACATTTTAAATGCACCTTTGTGCAAGGCTGACAGCTAAGCAGTTTAATTTCAGCAGATTTTTGATGTGCTGACTGATGCTATCTTGCTGGGATGCAAGAGCTTCTAAATCACAGACGCCACTGCCTGTGCAGAAGGCTCAGCTTCTCCCAGCCTGGAAAAGCTTTTCCTTGTGTGAGAATGAAAGAGGCAGGGCATTATTGCTCCTGCATAAATCTGCTCTAAAACCCTTCCACAACCACCTGTTCTGTTAGTAAGAAAAACACTTCACCTAGCCTAGGTGCATGCTTACCTTGATTTTATTGATGTACTTAGCTTCCCTGTGGTTAAATGCTTGGTGGGCACTGTTCCTCAGAAGCGTGTTCATGCCTTGTTCAGTTCCTGCTGTACCCAAACCCTTTAAACCACGAGCTCTGTCAATCTGACAGGTTGCTATTCCCACCTGAGGAGAAGGGGAAATGAAAAATAAAACCAAAACAAAACAAAACAGAAAAGAAGGAGGAGGAGAGAGGGCAAGAAGGGAGAGGGAGGAGAGAGGGCAAGAAGGGAGAAGGAGGAGAGAGGGCAAGAAGGGAGAGGGAGGAGAGAGGGAAAGAAGGGAGAGGGAGGAGAGAGGGCAAGAAGGGAGAGGGAGGAGAGAGGGAAAGAAGGAAGAGGGAGGAGAGAGGGAAAGAAGGGAGAGGGAGGAGAGAGGGCAAGAAGGGAGAGGGAGGAGAGAGGGAAAGAAGGAAGAGGGAGGAGAGAGGGAAAGAAAGAAGAAGTCCTTTTTTTCCACCAGGGGAGGTTTAGGCTGGGAGCCTGTCTATCCCAAGCTGGTTTTATTGATGTCATCACTGCAGGGAACTGAGGGGCAGGGTTGCTGCTGTGCTGAGCTGCACCTGACTTTCCCCCTGTCTCTTGCAGGCTACGTGTCGGACCCCATGAGCACCATGAGGTTCCACTCCTGCAGCAGCAGTGGCAGCTTTGAAGAGAAAAGCTGAGGGCAGCAACTGTCCAGCTCCAGAGTCTCACCATCAGCCAGCAGCAAGAGTCCTCACCGTGCCAGCCTGACCCTCAGCTCCACAGTGAACAGACTGAGCTGCTGGTGGTGCCAGGTCCCCAGCCTGAGCTCTGCTCTCATGCCCTCCTCTGCTGGCCCCCTTGAGGGCTGGGGGTTTTGGTGGTGTGCAGCTGTTCTGTAACAAATGCTGTGCTCCCATCTTCACCTTTAGGAGTGTGACAAGATGAAAAATGCATCTGTTGTAGGGCCAGAGCTCCAGGCCAAGATGTCCTTAGCTTGGCCTGCACTAAGGGGCTGTCAGCTCTGACTGGTAGGTGCCAGTCAAGAGCCCATCGAGAGGAGGAGCATCCTGGAACTCCACACCACCACCCAGGCCACCTTGGAGCCTGAGCTGTTCCTGTTCCCAGCTCCTGAACCTGACCTGGTTTCTTTTGGACTTCTCCACAGTCCCAGACACATCCTGTGTCTCATTTTCAGCTCCCTAGCACAGCTGCAGCTCCTCAGGGCCCTGGGCTTTGGCTCTTTCCTGCTCACTGAGAATAAAGAGATATTTAGGTGGCCAACCTCAGCCTCCCCTTCCAGAGGTTTGTTTTCCTTACCCACTTCCTTGGAGTGTTTTTCACACAGAGCGTAAGCTTTCCTTCACACTTGGCTTTACCAAAAGCAACACAGGAGCTCCAAATCAAACTCCAAACCTCTCACATCACCCCACAGCCATGCTGCACCCATGAGCTGCCTGCAGCACAGCAGCAGGTAAGGATGGGGTGGGGGCTGGTTCCCATCCAACCTTGCCTGGGCCCATCCTGCAAAGAGAGCTGTCAGGAAGAGCCAGGAGAGACAGCAGATGAGATCAGTCTGCTCACATCCTGGGCTGCATGCATCAAGAGAAGAACAGCCAGCAGGTCGAGGGAGGTGATTCACCCCCTGTACTCCACTCTGCTGAGACCCCACCTGGAGCACCGTGTCCAGTTCTGGAGCCTCTGTTCCAGGAAGGATCTGGAGGTGCTGGAAGGCGTCCAGAGAAGGGCCACGAGGATGAGCAGAGGGCTGGAGCTGCTCTGCTCTGAGGACAGACTGAGGGAGTTGGGAGAAGAGAAGGCTCTGGCTGTTCTCCCCCAGCTTTCCCTCCCATCTGCTCAGGCCTCTCCTGCAGCCCGTCCTTGCCTGCCCCTGCCCCAGGAGCTGCCAGCTGCAGCTGGCTGGCTGGACACAGCCCCTGCCCTCCTGCAGCCAGCTCCACTCCCTCATCTCCATCTGCAGGGCTGCTCAGGGAGGCTTCTGCCACGGGCTGCTCCCCAGGGGATGTGGCTCCACACAGTCCCCCATGCCCTGGGGACATGAGCTGTGCTGTGCCCCACTCCTGCTCTGCCTTGCCCTCAGCTGACACCTCCTCTGCCACCCCTACCCCACCAGTCCCCCTCTGTCCTGTTCCTCTAACCACCTCCTGTGCCCCCACCCTGTCATCCACCCTGCCATCGGTAGCCACCGCCACCTCCTGCCCCATCTCCTGCTCTGCCAGCTCTGCCTCTCCTGCTGGCCCCTTGGCCACGGCCCCTGCCCCTGCCTGGCCACCCACCACAACGACAGCCACCAGCCCTGCCTTGCTGTGGTGGTTTAGGCTGGGTGCTGGCCCGGATGCCACTGCACAGACCACACCTGGGAGGTCCCAAGGGGTGGGCCCAGCCCAGGGGGTGGTCACAGGAGACCAGGTATTGCATTCCCATAATGCCCTGCTCCCCTGTAAAATGTCCATGCGGGGTCTTCACTTCCTCTTTCCTCCCCTGCTGCTGCCTCGGTAAAATGGCGTGAGCCGCCTCCCTTGGGCCTGCCCAGGCCCAAGGCTGTGTTGGGGGGGGAAGAAAGAGCCCTGGGGGGTGTGGGTGTACCCCCAGGTGGGGATGGGATGTTCTTGGCCATGTTCTGGGATTTCTCTCTTTGTCACAGCGCTTGTGGCTCTCTGCAAAGCTTTCAGTGTTGTTTGTTTATTGTTTGTCTATTTACACTTTCCATCACTTTTCCAAGCCCTTTCTCTGAGTTGTTCTTTCTGCCCGGGGTGGGGAGGGGATCTGCCCCCAACCCATTACACTTGCTCACACACAGCCCCGGGACAGACAGCCATGCTCCATCCACCACCCCCCTCCACCACGGCGCCCTCTGCCCCCGCCTCCTCCACCGCACCCTCCGCCTCCTCCACCACACCCTCCGCCTCCTCCTCCGCACCCTCTGCCTCTGCCTCCTCCACCCCACCCTTTCCCCCTCCACCGCACCCTCTGCCTCTGCCGCTTCCACCGCACCCTCCGCCTCCTCCACCGTGCCCTCTGCCTCTGCCAATGCACCCCCTGCCTCTACTTCCTCCATGGCACCCTCTGCCTCCTTCATGGCACCCTCTACTTCCTCCACCAAGCACTCTGCCTCTGCCTCCTCCAACGCACCCTCTGCTGCCTCCACTGCGCCCTCTGCCTCTGCCTCCTTCACGACACCCTCTGCCTCTTCCACAGTGTCCTCGGCCTCTGCCTCCTCCACGGCGCCCTCTGGTGCCTCCACCGTGCCGTCTGCCTCTGCCTCCCCCACCACACCTTCTGCATCTGCTGCCTCCACGGCACCATCTGTCTCTCCCTCCTCCATGGCGCCCTCGGCCTCTGCCTCCTCCACGGCACCCTCTGCGTTTGCCTCCTCCACGGCACCTTCTGCCTCTGCTGCCACCAGCGCACCCTCTGCCTCCTCCACGGCGCCCTCTGCCTCCTCCATGGCACCCTCTGCCTCTGCCTTCCCCACCACACCCTCTGACTCTGCCTCCTCCACAACACCTTCTTCCGCTGCCGCCTCCACCGCACCCTCTGCCTCTGCCTCTTCCATCACACCTTCTGCCTCTGCGTCCCACACGGCGCCCTCGGCCTCTGCCTCCTCCACTGCACCCTCAGCCTCTGCCTCCTCCACGGCACCTTCTGCCTCTACCTCCTCCATGGTACCCATTGCCTCCTCCACCAAACCATCTACCTCCTCCACTAAACTCTCTGCCTCCTCCAATGCACCTTCTGCCTCTGCCTCCTCCACCTCACCCTCTGCCTCCTCCACGGCGCTCTCGGCCTCTGCCTCCTCCAAGGCACCGTCTGGTGCCTCCACCGTGCCGTCTGCCTCTGCCTCCTCCACCACACCTTCTGCCTCTGCTGCCTCCACGGCACCATCTGTCTCTGCCTCCTCCATGGCACCCTTGGCCTCTGCCTCCTGCACGGCGCTCTCTGGTGCCTCCACCGTGCCATCTGACTCTGCCCCCTCCACCGCACCCTCTGCCTCCTCCACGGCACCCTCTGCGTTTGCCTCCTCCACGGTGCCCTCTGGTGCCTCCACGGCGCCCTCGGCCTCTGCCGCCTCTACCACGCCCTCTAGTGCCTGCACCGCGCCATCTGCCTCTGCCTCCTCCACGGCACCTTCTTCCTCTGCGTCCGACACCGGGCCCTCAGCCTCTGCCTCCTCCACCGTACCCTCTGTCTCTGCCTCCTCCACAGTGCCCTCTCCGTCTGCCGCCTCCACCACACCCTCTGCCTTATCCATGGGGCCCTCTGCCTCTGCATCCTCCACCGCACCTTCTGCCTCTGCCACCTCCAGCTGACCCTCTGCCTCCGCCACCACACCCGCTGCTTCTGCCTCCTGCACTGCAACCTCTGCCTCTGCCTCCTCCACAGCGCCCTCTGCCTCTGCCGCCTCCACAACACCCTCTGCCTTATTGACGGTGCCCTGTGCCTCTGTATCCTCCACCACAACTTCTGTCTCGGCCTCCTGCACTGCACCTTCTGCCTCTGCCGCCTCCACCACACCTTCTGCATCTGCTGCCTCCACCACACCCTCTGCCTCCTCCAAGGCACCCTCTGGTGCCTCCACCGTGCCATCTGCCTCTGCCTCCTCCACCACACCCTCTGCCTCTGCCACTGCGCCCTCCACCTCCTCCACCGCGCCCTCTGCCTCTGCCTCCTCCATCGCACCCTCTGCCTCTGCCTCCTCCACCACACCCTCTGCCTCTGCCACTGCGCCCTCCACCTCCTCCACCGCGCCCTCTGCCTCTGCCTCCTCCATCGCACCCTCTGCCTCTGCCTCCTCCACCACACCTTCTGCCTCTGCCGCCTCCACGGCACCTTCTGTCTCTGCATCCTCCATGGCGCCCTCAGCCTCTGCCTCCTCCACGGCCCCCTCTGGTGCCTCCACCGTGCCATCTGCCTCTGCCTCCTCCACCGCACCCAATGCCTCCTCCATTGCACCATCTGCTTCTGCCGCCTCCACAGCCCCCTCTGCCTCTGCCGCCTCTACCACACCCTCAGCTGCCTCCACAGGACTCTCTGCCTCCCTCTCATCCATCACTCCGTATGCCTCCTCCACAGCATCCTCTGCCTCTACCTCCTCCATGGCACCCATTGCCTCCTCCACCAAACCATCTGCCTCCTCCACTAAATTCTCTGCCTCCTCCAATGAACCTTCTGCCTCTGCCTCCTGCACCACACCTTCTTCCTCTGCCTCCTCCACCACACCCTCTGCCTCCTCCACCGTACCCTCTGCCTCTGCATCCTCCACCACACCTTCTGCCTCTGCCACCTCCACCGCACCCTCTGCCTCTGCTGCCTCCACCGCACCCTCTGCCTCCTCTGCGGCGCTCTCGGCCTCTGCCTCCTCCAAGGCACCGTCTGGTGCCTCCACCGCGCCATCTGCCTCTGTGTCCCCCACCACACCCTCTGTCTCTGCCTCTTCCACGGTGCCCTCTGCATCTGCCTCCTCCACAGCGCCCTCTGCCTCTGCCTCCTCCAACGCACCCTCTGCTGCCTCCACTGCGCCCTCTGCCTCCTCCACGGCGCCCTCTGGTGCCTCCACCGTGCCGTCTGCCTCTGCCTCCCCCACCACACCTTCTGCATCTGCTGCCTCCACGGCACCATCTGTCTCTCCCTCCTCCATGGCGCCCTCGGCCTCTGCCTCCTGCACGGCGCCCTCTGATGCCTCCACCGCACCCTCTGCCTCCTCCACGGCACCCTCTGCGTTTGCCTCCTCCACGGCACCTTCTGCCTCTGCTGCCACCAGCGCACCCTCTGCCTCCTCCACGGCGCCCTCTGCCTCCTCCATGGCACCCTCTGCCTCTGCCGCCTCCACCACACCCTCTGCCTCTGCTGCCTCCACCACACCCTCTGCCTCCTCCAAGGCACCCTCTGGTGCCTCCACCGCGCCATCTGCCTCTGCCTCCTCCACCGCACCCTCTGCCTCTGCCTCCTCCACCAGACCCTCTGCCTCTGCCGCCTCTACCACACCCTCAACTGCCTCCACAGGACTCTCTGCCTCCCTCTCATCCATCACACCGTATGCCTCCTCCACGGCACCCTCTGCCTCTACCTCCTCCATGGTACCCATTGCCTCCTCCACCAAACCATCTGCCTCCTCCACTAAACTCTCTGCCTCCTCCAATGCACCTTCTGCCTCTGCCTCCTCCACCTCACCCTCTGCCTCCTCCACGGCGCTCTCGGCCTCTGCCTCCTCCAAGGCACCGTCTGGTGCCTCCACCGCGCCATCTGCCTCTGCGTCCCCCACCACACCCTCTGTCTCTGCCTCTTCCACGGTGCCCTCTGCCTCTGCCTCCTCCACAGCGCCCTCTGCCTCTGCCGCCTCCACAACACCCTCTGCCTTATTGACGGTGCCCTGTGCCTCTGCATCCTCCACCACAACTTCTGTCTCTGCCTCCTCCACTGCACCTTCTGCCTCTGCCGCCTCCACCACACACTCTGCCTCTGCTGCCTCCACCACACCCTCTGCCTCCTCCAAGGCACCCTCTGGTGCCTCCACCGCGCCATCTGCCTCTGCCTCCTCCACCACACCCTCTGCCTCTGCCACTGCGCCCTCCACCTCCTCCACCACGCCCTCTGCCTCTGCCTCCTCCATCGCACCCTCTGCCTCTGCCTCCTCCACCACACCTTCTGCCTCTGTCGCCTCCACGGCACCTTCTGTCTCTGCCTCCTCCAAGGCACCCTCTGGTGCCTCCACCGCACCCTCTGTCTCTGTCTCCTCCATTGCACCATCTGCCTCTGCCTCCTCCACCACACTCTCTGCCTCGTCCAAGTCACCCTCTGCCTCTGCCTTCTCTATGGCACCCTCTGCCTCCCCCACCAAACCCTCTGCCGCCTCCAATGCACCTTCTGTCTCTGCCGCCTCCACAGCCCCCTCTGCCTCTGCCGCCTCTACCACACCCTCAGCCACCTCCACAGGAATCTCTGCCTCCCTCTCCTCCATCACACCGTATGCCTCCTCCACGGCACGCTCTGCCTCTGCCTCCTCCACAGCGGCCTCGGCCTCTGCCTCCTCCATGCCGCCCTCTGATGCCTCCACCGCACCCTCTGCCTCCTCCACTTCACCCTGTGACTCTGCCTCCTCCACGGCGCCCTCAGCCTCTGCGTCCTCCATGGCACCCTCTGCCTCCTCCACCAAACTCTCTGCCTCCTCCACTAAACCCTCTGCCTCCTCCACTAAACCCTCTGCCTCCTGCACCACACCTTCTGCCTCTTCCTTCTCCACAGCGCCCTCTGTGTCTGCCTCCGCCACTGCACCCTCCGCCTCCTCCACCGCACCCTCTGCCTCCTGCACGGCGCCCTCTGTCGCTTCCACCGCACCCTCCGCCTCCTCCACAGCGCCCTCTGCCTCTGCCGCCTCCACGGCACCCTGTGCCTCTGCCTCCTCCACCACAACTTCTGCCTCTGCCTCCTCCACAGCACCCTCTGCCTGCTTCATAGCACCCTCTGCCTCCTCAACTGCACCCTCTGCCGCCTCCACCGCACCCTCTCCCTCCACTACGGCACCCTCTGCCTCTACCTCCTCCATGGCACCCATTGCCTCCTCCACCAAACCATCTGCCTCCTCCACTAAACCCTCTGCCTCCTTCAATGCACCTTCTGCCTCTGCCTCCTCCACCACACCTTCTGCCTCTGCTGCCTCCACGGCACCCTCTGCCTCCTCCACTAAACCCTCTGCCTCTGCCTCCTCTATGGCACCCTCTGGCTCCTCCACCAAACCCTCTGCCTCCTCCACTAAACCCTCCACCTCCTCCACTGCACCATCTGCTTCTGCCGCCTGCACAGCCCCCTCTGCCTCTGCCGCCTCTACCACAACCTCAGCCACCTCCACAGGACTCTCTGCCTCCCTCTCCTCCATCACACCATCTGCCTCCTCCACGGCATCCTCTGGTGCCTCCACCGCACCCTCTGCCTCTGCCGCCTCCACCGCACCCTCTGTCCCTGTCACCTCCACGGCACCCTCTGCCTCCTCCACCAAACCCTCCACCTCCTCCACTGCACCATATGCTTCTGCCGCCTCCACCGCACCCTCTGCCTCTGCCTCCCCCACCCCACCCTCTACCTCCTCCACCACACCCTCTCCCTCTGTGTCCTCCATGGCGCCCTCTGCCTCTGCGTCCTCCACGGTGTCCTCTGTCGCCTCCACCGTCCCCTCCGCCTCCTCCACAGCTCCCTCTGCCTCTGCCGCCTCCACGACACCCTCTGCCTCCTCCACGGCGCCCTGTGCATCTGCCTCCTCCACGGCGCCTTGTGCATCTGCCGCCTCCACCACACCCTCTGCCTCCCCCACCACACCCCCTGCCTCCTCCACTTCACCCTCTGCCACCTCCACCACACCCTCCACCGCCTCCACGGCACCCTCTGCCCCCATCTCATCCACCACTTCCTTTTCTGGAGGCTCTGATATTCCCACAGTCTTCTCCACAGCCTCTTCTCCCTCTGAGACCTCCCCAGCCACCTCTTTCCCCTCTAACACAGCTCCACCCACCTCCCTGCCCACCTGTGCCCCTGCCCCTTCCTCTGCCCCAGGGGCCTGCCCTTCCCCTGCTGCCTCACTCTCTCCAGGCAGCACTCCCACATCAGGCTCCGCTCCCATTTCTCTCGCATGCTCTCCTGCCTCGCTGCTCTGCCCAGGGGCAGCTTCCTCCACCTGCAGCAGAGCCACCACATCTTCCTTGGGCAGCAGGGCCAATTCTTCTCCCGTCTCCTCGGTGCCTGCTGCCTTCTGCTCATCAGGTGTTCTCCTTCCCTCTCCCAGGAGAGCTCCATCTGCTCCCAGCAAAAAATAACCAGAGCATTACTTTGTGAGAGCAGTGTCGGGGCTGAGGCTCTTGAGCTGTCCTTAAAGATCCTAACAGCACCAGAACAAGAGGACACAGTCTCAAGCTGTGCCAGGGGAAGTTCAGGCTCTAGGGGAGGAGAAAGTTCTTCCCAGAAAGAGAAATCTGCCATTGGAATGTGCTGTGACAGGTTGGACTTGATGACCTCTGAGGTCTTTTCCAACCTCATTGATTCTATGATTCTCTCCCAGCCAACCAAGGGACATCAGCATGGTGAGAGAAGAAAAATTCCTGTGCTGCTTCTCCTCACCAGCTGCCTCTGATGCTCTCTGGGGTTTCTTTTGGAGCCCAGTGCTTTGACACTGGATAGAGGCCACCAGCCTGGCACACAGCTTCTCCTGCAGGCAATAAATCATCTCTGGGCTTGATAATAATCACAGGATGGGTGAAACCCAGCTCCTGGAGTCAACAGGACCAGCCAAAGCCTAACACTGGCAACAGCAGACAGGACACAATACACCAAGGCCATGCTCTGGGGGCTCAGTTGGCTCCAGAGATCATCCACTCCAACCCCCAGTACTTCACCTTGGTGCCAAATCTTCCTGACATTTTGCTGCTGTGTGCTCTTCCCACCTCCCCTTCTGCCCCAGCACCCAGCCTCCTCCCCTCCACACTTCACCCCTCTCCCTCCCATCCAGCTCTAATCACACAGCAGGAGGCTTTCCCACCTCCTCTTCCAATGGCCAGCACCTTCTGCCCATTCACCTGATGCTGATGGCCTGTCTCCCATAGAAGCATGCCTCAGACTTGCTCTGTGCCTACCCACAGCCAGGCCCATTTCTTCCTTCTCTTCTACTGCTCCTCCACCTGCTGCCATCCTCCTTCTGCACTCTTGGCCCTTCACTGTGCCCCACTCCCCTCTTGCCTTCCCATCCTCCTCTGGCTCCCAAACCTTCTTTACTCATTTTCTTGCCTCTCACTCTGATGCTTGCCCCAAAGGAGCCTCAGTGATCTTCTTGCCTGCACACAGGCAGCACCACAGATCTCACACAAGAGCTGTCTTGAGAGAGGACACCCCAGGCCATGCACTGCAGGCCCACAATCCCACACCAGAAGGTGTCTTTCTCTCTCCCATTTTTCCTCCCCTGCCTGTGCTCTGGAATACTGGACCACTTTTCTCACTGCCTTCCTGTCTCTCTGTGCTCTCATCATCAGACACTTTTCCCCTTTCTCCTTCTCTCAACTCCTCTCCAGTCTCTGTTTTGTCCTCACTCTCTTCAGCACTTGCTAAGATGACCAACACTGCAGCTCTGCTTGACTTCTGCTCAGCACTGCCTTGACTTGGCTCACCCTGCACTCCATCTCCCAAGGGCCCCACAGGCTTTCCCTCATGGCTCTTCTCTGCTTTCTTCTTGGGAGGGGATGGCTTTTGGTCCAGGCTGGAGTCAACATCACACCTGTGAAAGAAGATGGGGAATGGGAAGTGCCACATGTCTCACTGCTGGGAAAGGCAGCAGACCCAGGGAGCTCTTCAGCTCATTGCCAGCAGTGAAACCAGGCTCCTGCCTCTGCATTGCCCCTCAGACCATGAGAGGACTGAGAACAACTCAGAGAAGCACCTTGACATTCTCAAGTGCTGCACTTCTTCCTTCAGGAAGGATTGCACTGTCCATGCTTAAAGGAGGCAAGTGAAGCACAAACAGAGTAAAATCCAAACCAGCAAGTGTCCATCAGCTTCAAGCTACACCAAGCATCACCTCTGAAGAGCACTGGCACAACTCCAGGCCAATTCCTCTTGTCCTATCACATCATACCAGAGAGAAGTGACCAACCCCCACCTCACTCCTGCCTCCTTCAGAATCACAGAATTGTCAGGGCTGGAAGGGACCTCAAGGCTCAGGTTTTCAAGGCCAAGCCTTGGCCGGAAGCCCAGCACAGAGAGAGCTGCTGCTCGGCGGAGGAGCGGAAGAAAGACAGAAGATAAAAGTGCTGGAATGCCCAGGATACCCTCCTGCACTCCCAGTTCAGAAGGTGCTTCCTCCCAACCTACCAATGAAATTAGTTTAGATCTGTCTTCTTCGTTTACCAACTTCCCACCACCGTATTCCCTTTCTTAAGGGGACAGCCTCAACCGGTCACAGAGGCTCCAGACCTGGACACAGTACTCCAGGTGGGCTCTCACCCCACCTAGGTGGTATAGGGAGCAGTGCAGTCTCCCCTCAGCCTCCTCTTCTCCAGACTAAACAACCCCAGTTCTCTCAGCTGCTCCTCACCAGACCTGCTCTGCACCAGCTCTGCTGTGGGCCTGTGAAAGCCAAGCTCACTTGTGCACATTTCAAGAGGTGCTGAGAAACAGACCAGGTGCTACAGAGCTGGGCTTGCTTAGCCTGGAGAAGAAGAGGCTCAGGGGAGACCTTGTTGCCATCTACAACTCCCTGAAGGGAGGTTGTAGCCAGGTGGGGGTTGGTCTCTTCTCCCAGGCACCCAGCACCAGAACAAGAGGACACAGTCTCAAGCTGTGCCAGGGGAGGTTTAGGCTGGAGGTGAGGAAGAAATTCTTCCCAGCAAGAGAGACTGGCCACTGGAATGTGCTGCCCAGGGAGGTGGTGGAGTCCCCATCCCTGGAGGTGTTTAGGAAGAGCCTGGCTGAGGCACTTGGTGCCATGGTTGAGTTGATCAGATGGTGTTGGGTGAGAGGTTGGACTTAATGATCTCTGAGGTCTTTTCCAACCTGCTTAATCTGTAAAGATGAAAATAGGGGAAACTAGAGATAAAGTCTGTTACAAGTGGGCTGCTGAGTCCTTGTGACCATACCTGGAGCAAGGAGATGCTCCCTCCACGTGGAGAAACCCAAAGTATCCACGGCTGCCCCCCAGCCTGGAGCGCTTCTGCAGTTTGAACTCACAGCAGCAGCTCAGCCTGTCCACTTGCATCCCATTGAGAAAAAAGGTGAGGCTGAAGGGGAAGCCATGGTGCCTCCTGGAGGTGAACTGGAAGGCCTCTGTAGGTGCAGAAGTGAAAGGGTTCAGAGGAAAAGGTTCTGCTCGTTGCCATTGCTGTTATCTCCTCTGCATCACCACTGGAGAGCAGCCAGGCAGAAAGGGACCTGGGGGGCCTGGGTGAGAGCAGGCTGAACAGGAGCCAGCAGGGTGCCCAGCTGGCCAAGAAGGCCAAGGCCATCCTGGCCTGCAGCAAGAAGAGTGTGGCCAGCAGGAGCAGGGAAGTCATTCTGCCCTGTGCTCAGCACTGCTTAGGCCACACCTTGAGTCCTGTGTCCTTCCCAAGCCCTCAGTATCAAGCTGCAAGCAGGTAACACAGGCTCAGTTTGGCCACTCACTGCCACAGCAGAACAGGGACCAGAGCATTTGGCTAAATCCCTTCTCTAAATCCTTTCTGCCATACTCTGCAGAAGTCATTGTAGCCTCACTTCACCCATGGGACAGTAGGGGCAGCTTGAGTGTGGAAGCAGATTCGACAAAAGCCCTGGATGAGCACATCTTGGTGAGAGGCCTCAAGCACAAGCCCTGTGAGGGGAGAGGCTGAGGGAGCTGGGCTTGCTTAGCCTGGAGAGGAGGAGGCTCAGGGGAGACCTTCTTGCTCTCCCCACCTCCCTGAAGGGAGGTTGTGGCCAGGAGGGGCTTGGTCTCTTCTCCCAGGCACCCAGCACCAGAACAAGAGGACACAGTCTCAAGCTGTGCCAGGGGAGGTTTAGGCTGGAGGTGAGGAAGAAATTCTTCCCAGAGAGAGTTGTTAGCCATTGGGATGTGCTGCCCAGGGAGGTGGTGGAGTCCCCATCCCTGGAGGCGTTCAAGAGGGGATTGGATGTGGCACTTGGTCATGAGGTCTGGGCTGACAGCTTGGACTTCAGGATCTTTGAGGTCTTTTCCAACCTTCTTGTTGAAGTCATTTCACTGCCACAGCACTGGTTTAGCCCCCAAAAAACCAAGAGATAAAGAAAGATGCTGCCAGGATGAACTTTCTGACCACCCTTACCTTTCTCCAGTAGCATGCCTGTGTAGACACAATGGTTTCTTCCTCTACAGTGCTGCTGATACACTCTGATTTCATGCCTGTGCTGGGTGTCAGGGTGTGCCAACTGCAGATTCTTCCCCAGGAAGACCATGGTGATGAGCACGTTTGGGTGTAGTGAGGGCCTGTGGAGTCCTCCAGAGCTCTGCAGCAGGAAACACACAGAAAGTGCATGCAGCTTGCAGCTGGACACAAAGACCAGGGCTGTGCACACAGAATACAGAATTAAGCAGCAGCAGGCACAGAGAGCTCACCTTGGTGGAAAGCTGCCCATCTGGGGCTGTGATGGGACAGACCTGCCTCCATCTGGGCATCCCATTTTTCAGAGCAGCTGCACTCTTGGGCTCTTTTGGCCCAGGAGGATGTGGCACAGGCATCAGTGAGTCTCCACCCAGAGGGAGGCGAGGCAGGCATCTATCCCTCACACTCTCCTTTGCCTTCACCCCAATCCTCTCCCCCTGCAAAAAGAGTGGAACAGGTTCAAGAGGCTTGGCAAAACCAGCTGCCAAGCACTTTGGCCTCATCACCCTCTGGCTGCTGCTCACGCTGAGGAACACACACAGGCTTCTAGAACAAGTCTTTCAGTTCTGCTCATGGAAACATTTCTCTTTCTTTCCATTTGCAAAGCAAGAAGCATACCCTAAGACACAGAACACTAAACCATGTATTGCTTCTGGCCATGGACAGTCCTGATCACAAGCAGACTGGGTACTGCACCACCCCACAGCACTGCTGCCTTCCCCCAGCTGGCAAGCAAACTCCAGAGCAGCCACAACCTAAAGTCAGTTGGCATCAGTCATACAAGAAGTGGTTCAGAACCCTTCTGGTAGAGGTTTAGTCCTCCCCTGGGATGAAACTGAGGGGACTAGAGCCATGAAAATTGAGACACCTCTAGAGAAAGACTTTGCATGCATTGCATGCTCTGGATCCAAGCTCTGAATCATGCCCTCAGAATCTGGCACTGATTCAGTCTTCTGGCAGCAGTGAGCATTAAAGAAACCATTTTAATCACCCCTACCCACTACCTGAAGGGAGGCTCTAGCCAGGTGGGGCTTGGTCTCTTCTCACAGGCAACCACCAACAGAACAAGAGGACACAGCCTCAAGCTGTGCCAGGGGAGGTTCAGCCTGGATGTTAGGAAGAAGTTCTTCATAGAAAGAGAGGTTGGCCATTGGAATGTGCTGCCCAGGGAGATGCTGGAGTCACCACCACTGGAGGTACTTAGGAGGAGCGTGGATAGGGTGCTTGGTGCCATGGTTTAGTTGATTGGATGGTGGTGGATGATAGGTTGGACTCAATGATCTCAAAGGTCTCTTCCAACCTGCTTAATTCAATTCAATTCTACTCCATTCTATTCCATTCCACTCTGAGCAGCCATCATATTCTTGGAGCAAGGGAGGTGATCATCACCACACAGAGCCAATGCCCAGCAAAAGGGAACAATTCATGCAGGCTCTGCCAGCCAGGGGCAGCAGGTCAAGGTCCATTCCAAAATCCTCCAGGCCCACAGAACTCCCAGCAAAGGGCCAAGGGCATCCTGCTCCTCTAGAAGAGAAGTCCAAACCTCACCTCAAAGTAACTGTCTACTGATCAAGGCCATCTGTGGCTACCCCAGAAAGCTCTTGCTCTATGAACCTGCTACTGTGGCTTAGTAGGAGGAATGGTAAAAATAACCAATGAGTTAAATGAAGTAAGGCAATCCCTGTTTTGAGCAGGCTTTTGGTTTGCTCCTTGGTATCTGCAGATGAAAACTTTCAGACTGTGCAAAGCTATTCTGAGCTGTTGGCAGGGACTGGGTGGCTGCCTCCCTCTCCACACTGCTGAAAATCTTCCTAGAGGGAGAGAATTTTGCATGCAGAGGAATTTTGTGCTACAAAAGGCAGGTCCCCCCATTTTTCCTGCTTGTGACCAAGAGCTGGGTGGTAGACCAAGGAGGCAATGTCTTGAAAACTACAGGGAGGTTAAAAAGGAGACTCAAAGCTGATGACTGTGCAGAAGGTGTTGCTTGCAGGGAGCAGCTCTGAGAGCTACAGCACTCAAGCAGTGCTCCAAAGCTGTCCCTAACATTTTATTTGCAGAACAAAGCATGGCCTCACCCCAGTGCTCAAAGGCTCCCCATGCTCACGTGCATGGCACTTCTGGTTAGAGCTGGAAGTCTTTGGTGCAGACCCTGCCACTGCACAGCTGTGATGTGGCAGGTTGCAAAGGTGGTGCTGGCTCTTTCCTGCAGATGTGTTTGGTTGCCAGGAAGCCTACAAAAGGAAAAAGCTACAGAAACCCAGTGTGCAGCTTCCAGAGCAGAGCAGCAGCACAAAACAAAAGCCAAGAGCAACTGATCAAGATGCTGGGAGTGATGAGTGAGTCTCAGGTACCCTCAGGAAATGACATGTTGCAGTCTGCCTCCAAAGAGCCAGATCCCTTCAGGCATCTCTGAGCATCCAAAAACTGGAGCACTGAAAATGACTCTTGGCCATAAATACAGCTTTTATTGTTGTGTCTTTACAGGGCAATCTTGAAGCAAATGTCATAGAACCATAGCATTGGCTTGGCTGGAAAAGACCTCTGAGATCAGAGAATCATAGAATCAGCCAGGGTTGGAAGGGACCACAAGGATCATCTAGTTCCAACCCCCCTGCCATGGGCAGGGACACCTCACAAAGATCACTGACTCCAACCATTGACCTAACACCACCATGGCCATTAAAGCCTGTCCCCAAGTGCCACGGCCACACAGCTCCTCAACACCTCCAGGGATGGTGTGGTGACTCCACCACCTCCCTGGGAAGCCTCTTCCAGAGCCTGACCACTCTTGCAGGAAAGAAATTATTCCCAGTAGCCAACCTAAACCTCCCCTAGGGTAATTTCAGGCCATTTCTTCTCATTCTGTCACCTGACACTAGGGAGAAGAGACTGAGCCCCACCTGGCTCCAGCCTCCTTCAGGGAGCCGTAGAGAGCCAGAAGGTTTCCCCTCAGCCTCCTTTTCTCCTGCCTAAACAACCCAAGTTCCCTCAGCTGCTTCTCACCACACCTCTTCTCCAGCCCCTTCAGCAGCCTTGTTGCCCTTCTCTGGACATGAACCCAGAGAAACAGCAGCCCTGGGCTGTGTTTTGGTGCCTCCAGCACACACACAGAGTGCATGACAGAAGCGTGCCTGCTTTTGTACCATGCTCTGCAACTTCCTGACTTCTTGGTTTCCCCTTTTCCTTGCACCCCCTTCAGAATGCCAAGTTAAAATGCTAAATCCCAAAGCAAGTGTTCAGCTGAGCTAACTCACCTCCTCAGAACAGGCAGGCTCCTTGGACTGGTGTGGATGTGAACGATGTCCACCACTGGAATGAGCTGCGGGGCCAGGTGCCCTCTGCGTTGGAGAGGAGAAGGTCACTCAAGACTGAAGGCTCTCTTCAGTCTGCACCCATTATCATTAGTAAGTGGAGAACCAGTTAGAATTGCACTATCTATCTGACCTTTCAGCTGAGACTTTAGTATCACTATATTTCAAGGGCCTACTAACATCCCTTCTCTGCCTGTCAGCAGAAAGCCAAGAGGCTCCTAAGCAGAGCTCCAAAGCCTTCTGGGATGCCCTTGAGTCTTACTGCAGCCCTGCAGCTCTTTTCTGCAAGACCTCCATGGCTTTCAGAATTCTACTGCACAGGGAAACTTGCCTAAAGCCACAGTTTACACTGACAATACTCAAGATACTGGCACCAGCCTGGCCTGGGGAGACAAGGGAGAAAAGGGACAGAGGTTAGAAAGATTTATCCCAGAGCAACACTTTTTTTCGCCCCCCTAGGTTCTGATGTGCCATTCCTGCAACATCAGCTTCTCAAGATTTCTCTTCAGGGACACAATCCTGCAGACAGGAAACAACCAGAGGACCTGAAGGCTGACAGGCAACACAAACCAAAACCAGAGGACTTGAAGGGTGAGGCCCTAATCATAGACTGACAGAATGGGTTGGGTTGGAAGGGACCTCCAGAGATCCCCGAGTCCAACACCCCTGGCACATTGGGATCACCTAGGGCAGGCTGCACAGGAAGGCATCCAGGTGGGTTTGGAAAGTTCCCAGAGAAGGAGACTCACAACCTCCATGGGCAGCCTGTTCCAGTGCTCCATCACCCTCACTGACAAGAAGTGTCTCCCTGCATTGAGGTGGAACATCCTGTGCTCTAGCTTGTACCCACTCTTCCTTGTCCCCATCACTGGGCACCACCAAAAAGAGACTGGCACCTTCATGACACTCACCCTTCAGCTCTTTATAGATGTTGGTAAGATCATCTGCTTCCAATCCCCCTGCCATGGGCATGGACACCTTCCACTAAACCAGCTCACCCAACCCCCATCCAAGCTGGCCTTGAACACCTCCAGGCAGGAGGCCTCCACGACCTCCCTGGGCGATTGCCTGTTGAGTGTCTCACCACTCTCACTGGAAAGAATTTCTTCCTGGTCTCCAGTCTAACTCTCCCTCTTCCAGCTCAAAGCCATTGCCCCTCAGCCTGTCACTGAAAGCCTTTGTGAAAAATCCCTCCTCAAGCTATCTTGTAGGCTCCTCAGAGTTCTTCAGTCAGTGCTGCAGGCCAAGCAGCACCTGCACACCTTCAGCTCTGTGTGCTTCACTGCAGCACATGAAGGCTGTGGTGAGACTCACCAGGTGAGACTGAGCAGCAGGCTCTCCAGGCACGGAAAGATGAAGACCATGGTGATTTCTTGCACAACTGGGTGGGTGTGGCATGTAGACAGGGATGCCACCTCCCACGAGCTTTCTGAAGTGTTCCATCTGAAAGAGCATAAATTATGTCTCTGTGAGGTGCTAGGTCCTCTAACAGCAACATCTGAGCCTGCCTCCTGTCTGCCCTTCCCTGGATGGACCTCATGGAACAGCTGGTTAAGGAAGGAGAAGACATCATGGCAGGCTGCTAATCAAATAAGAATTGAGCTGTCCTGGTTTGAAGCCAGGCTGATCTTCTCTTGTTCCTGAGAGGGGCAAAAGGATGACACTCACACAAATGGATTGAAAAAATGATGGCAAGTTTAAATGGGAAAGCAGCAAGTGTTTTGCAGAAGCTACAAAGCATAGGGACAAAAGAACCCCAAAGACTAGAATAGAATAGAATAGAATAGAATAGAATAGAATAGAATAGAATAGAATAGGATAGAATAGGATAGAATAAAATAGAATAGGATAGAATAGAATAGGATGGACCAGACCAGAATAGGATAGAATTGAATAGACCAGACCAGGCCAGACCAGCTTGGAAAAGACCTTTGAGATCATCAAGTCCAAACTATCACCCAACACCATCTAAAAGCACACAGAATCCCCTATAGCACAGCCAAAAGTCTCCCAACACAGAACACACAGAAAGTGCATTCAGCTTGCAGCTGGACACAAAGATCATGGCTGTGCACACAGAATACAGAATCAACCAGCTTGGAAAAGACCTTTGAGATCACTGAGTCCAACCTCTCACCCAACACCATCTGATCAACTCAGCCATGGCACCAAGTGCCTCAGCCAGGCTCTTCCTAAACACCTCCAGGGATGGGGACTCCACCACCTCCCGGGGCAGCACATTCCAATGGCCAATCTCTCTTGCTGGGAAGGAATTCTTCCTGACATCCAGCCTAAACCTCCCCTGGCACAGCTTGTTCAGGCTGCTATAAAGCAGTACCCCCAGGTCCCTTTCTGCCTGGCTGCTCTCCAGCCACTCTGACCCCAGCCTGTAGATGCATGGGGCTCTTGTGACCAATGTGTAGAACCTGGCGCTCAGATGTGTTCAATCTCATTGGGCTCTGCCCATCTGTCCAGCCTGTCCAGGTCCCTCTGCAGAGGGATCCTGTCTTTGAAGGCAGCCATCGAGCTGCCCAGACTGCAAAGTAGTTTGCAATGTGCAGAAGGGCAGAAAAATGCTTTGAGCTGAAAATCCATTGCATGGAATTGCCCAAAATTGCAGGGGCCATGTGTAATGGCTCTTATCATCCTGCTTTCCTGTAACTTCCTTCACAGGAGTCCAAACTGGCTGCAGATAGGGCATGAGAGATAAGACTTTTCATACACTACAGGCATTTCATGTAGCCCTCTGAACTCCTGCTAGATAGGCTCAGAGGGAAGGCTTTACTCTAAGACTTGCTATGGGGCTCTTTCTTCAAGCAACCTTTTTTCTCCACCACTAAAGGTTTCCCTAGAGGTAGCTGGGTGGCAGTTACTGGTTTGAATAGTTGTACATTTTCCTTCTTTCAAAAATTCCATCTTTATGCAAACCAGGTCTACACATCCTTCAGCAGCACACCAAGGTAGCAGCATGGGGAGGTTTAGGCTGCATGTTAGAAGAAACTTCTTCACTGAAAGGGTTCTCAAAACACTGCAACAGGCTCTCCAGGGAAGTGTTTGAATGCCCATCCCTGGAGGTGTTTCAAAGAGGCACAGAAGTGGTGCTGAGGGACATGGATTTAGCACCAGCCCTGGCACAATTAGAGTATGGTTGGGCTGGATGATCTCAAAGGTCTTTTGCAACCCAAATGATTCTGTGACTCACTCCATGATTCCACAGACAGCAGCAGGCAGAGAGAGCTCACCTTTGTTGAAAGCTGCCCATCTGGGGCTGTGATGGGATGGACCTGCCTCCATCTGGGCATCCCATTTTTCAGAGCAGCTGTACTTCTGGGGTCTTTTGGCCCAGGAGGATGTGGCACAGGCATCAGTGAGTCTCCACCCAGAGGGAGGCGAGGCAGGCATCTGTCACTCACATTCTCCTTTGCCTTCACCCCAATCCTCTCCCCCTGCAAAAAGAGTGTAACAGGTTCAAGAGGCTTGGCAAAACCAGCTCCCAAGCACCTTGGCCTCATCACCCTCTGGCTGCTGCTCACACTGAGGAACACACACAGGCTTCTAGAACAAGTCTGAGCAGCCATCATATTGTTGGAGCAAGGGAGGTGATCAGCACCACACAGAGCCAATGCCCAGCAAAAGGGAACAATTCATGCAGGCTCTGCCAGCCAGGGGCAGCAGGTCAAGGTCCATTCCAAAGTCCTCCAGTCCCATGGAACTCCCAGCAAAGGGCCAGCTCTGTGTGCTCACACTGCAGCACTTGGAGCCTGTGGTGAGACTCACCAGGTGTGACTGGCCAGCAGGCTCTCCAGGCACTGAAAGATCGAGGCCATGGTGATTTCTCCGGCAATTGGGTGGATGTGGCATGAAGGCAGGGGTGCCACCTCCCAGGAGCTTTCTGGAGTGTTCCATCTGAAAGAGCATAAATTATGTCTCTGTGAGGTGCTAGGTCCTCTAACAGCAACATCTGAGCCTGCCTCCTGTCTGCCCTTCCCTGGATGGACCTCATGGAACAGCTGGTTAAGGAAGGAGAAGACATCATGGCAGGCTCCTGCATAAGAAATAGGCCAGGCTGATCCTCTCTTGCCCCCTGAGAGGGGCAAAAGGATGACACTCACACAAATGGATTGTAAAAGTGGTGGGAAGTTTAAGTGGAAAAGCAGCAAGTGTTTAGAAGATACAAAGCACAGAGAGAAAAGAATCCCAAGGAAGGATAGGGAGAGAAGGGGGAAAAGGCGGGAAAAGGGGGGAAAGAAAAAATTACCCAGGTTGGAAAAGACCTCTGAGATCATCAAGTCCAACCTATCAGCCAGCACCATCTAAAAGCATACAGAGTCCCCTCCAGCACACCCAACAGCCTCCCAACACTTCCCTTTTCCCCACCTGAGGGGGTACCCAAAACCCCCAGGGCTCTTCCTTCCCCCACTGCTAGGCTAGCCTCAGGCTGGCCAGGTCTGAGACTGCCCTTCCCCTTCTCCTCCTGGCATTAGGCCTAGCCAGGCCTAAGAGACCTTGAGACACTCCCCCACCATCTCCCATGGGAAGGAAGAGAGGGAAAGAAGAGGAAGAGAATGACTTTGCAGATGGACTTACGGGGTGCAGGATATTATGGGTATGAAATATGCTGCTTCCTGTGTCCACCTGCTGGCTTGGAGCCTCTGGGCACCAGAGGTGCAGCTTACGTAGCAGTAACAGGAGGCAGCCACATGAGCACAAAGCAATGGATTGGTTTGGGTCAGAAGGGACTTTAACAGTCCTCTAGGTCCAGCCTCCTTCCATGAGAACAACTTTCCCCATGTGAATCCAAGTGACTTCATGGGGAGAAGAACCATTGCTTTCCCAGGACTCCAACAACCACAGCATCAAGCCCTACCTAAATGACACCAAAGTGAAGACTGCAGAACCTCTTGTCACTGCATGCATGCTGGTTCTGCTAGCTATCACCTGGGGAGGCAAACAGCTGGAGATGTCAGCTCAGGGCTCAGCAGCACTCAGAAGCAGTGTCTAGAGTTACCAGGAGAACTGCAAAGTGTGACTTGAATTATTCATCCCCTTCTGGATCCCCGTTTCAAAACAGGGAAAGGTCAAAACATGGCAACAGCCTTGAGAAGCCTGGAATGCCTCAGGTATGACAGATTCAATAGGCTGTGGGGCTTCAGTTTGGGAAACTGAGAAGCAGCATGAAAAATGTATGAAAAAGCAAACCCACAGAGGCCTTGCAAAGGAGGACAGTCAGTGACAGCCTTCACAAGCAGAACCATGGAGCATCCAACAGAGCCATCAGGAAGCAGAGACATTAATTACTGCACAGAAATGCAAGGAAGGATCACTCAGAATGAAATCCCACAACCAAAGACACTGCACAACCAAAACAAAAGGAAGGAGATGCATGAATGGAAGTCCCTGGACTGCTGGGCAGAGGAAGGGGGAGATGCAAGCTGGGCCAGGATCCTCTGCTTACCTATTTCCTGTACTTCCTCCATAAACGTCAGAGTCAGAACACGTGGCTCAGTGAAGCCCTGTCAAATGACAGAGCACAGCTGCCAGCTCTCACCACTACTCAAGAGCACTCAAGCCTTACCTTGATTTTCTGCCACTTCTCCATCCTCACTGAGCTCTCAGGCTTCTTCATCCACTCCAGCTGCTGACGACGCTACCAATGTAAGGGAAAGGCAGGTCTCGGTAATGGACATTATGAGATGGCACTGAATGCCAGAACACTTGCCCCTGTCCTGCCTCTCCCCCACCTGCTGCTCCCTGGGTGTTACCCTCCCTGAGCCCTCTTATGAAACCAGGATTGATGCAACCCCTTTGGCATCCCGTCTGCGTCCATCAGCACGGCAAGGCAAGAACGGAGTCTGTGTGCAGGGGTGGGCACCAGCTCCATTCAGCAGATGTGCCCAAATTTTGCACTCAGATAACATTTGGTTCAAACTATTTGCTTCTGATAAGATTTTTTTTGTAAGCAGACTAACCCTGTGAACATCACCCCAGAATGTGATGGCTACCAAAGGGCAGTAATGGATTCAGGACAGCCTGTGCCCTGATGACACTGTCGGTGAACAACTCGAGGCCAGTGGAGGCTTCATGTGGAGGCTTCCATTTTTCAAGCAGAGAAATTGTCCCATTTCCTACAGGAGAGCTGAAGAGGCACTTTTGACAAAGGCATGGAGTGACAGGATGAGGGGTGATGGCTTCAAACTACAAGAAGCT
The DNA here is from genome assembly GCF_026170545.1 of Melanerpes formicivorus. Lineage (NCBI taxonomy): Eukaryota > Metazoa > Chordata > Aves > Piciformes > Picidae > Melanerpes > Melanerpes formicivorus. Next base: position 312,228 of record NW_027142574.1, on the reverse strand, counting down.
GGATTTGGGGAACAGCTTAGGAAGAAATTCTTTCCAGTGAGGGTGGTGAGACACTGGCACAGGTTGCCCAGGGAGGTCATGGATGCTCCCTCCCTGGAAGTGTTCAAAGCCAGGCTGGATGAGGCCTTGAGCAACCTGGGCTAGGGAAAGGTGTCCTTGCCCATGGCAGTGGGTTGGAACTGGATGATCTTTAAGGTGCCTTCCAACCCAAAGCATTCCAGGAGTCTATGATTCTCAGCAGGGGAGAGCATTTCAGGGCAATGTGAGGGCACAGCTCCATAAAGCAGCCTGGGACAAGCTAGCAGGCACTGGCTGTCAGTAGGGAAGGATCTGAAGAGGCCTGGACACCCTTAGTGAATGCATACCTTCAAGTCAAGGATCTTAAAGAATATGGTGCGAGTCAGGGTCTCCTTCAGGTGTCTCAGGTGATTCTTCCTGACTTCATTTCTCTGGTATTCCTTCTCAGAGATTATTCTGCCACTCCTTGAGATCTGCAAGAAGCACATTTGAAAAACACCACTGAAGCTATTGAAACAAGCAGGAGGCTCAGAGGTGCTCCCATTTCACAGGCTAAAACCTCTCACAGGCCCAACATGATTCTGCACATTCACAAACAGAAAGATCCTGCAGAGGCCAACTCCAATGAGCAGAAAGAAATAGGGAGCAAAAGCAGCAAACCACTCTGAACTTATCAAAGCCTCTCCCTGAAGATCATCTGCCTGCATGTGAGCTATAGCAGACTGGCATCACTGTGACCATGCCATATGTAATCACTGACTGGGCCTCCACTCTGAGAAGCTCAGGGCTCAGCCAAAGCTCTCCAAGACATAAACCACCAGCCCTTGTCAGCCACTGCTCCCACTTTCATGCAGATGCACATGATGACTGTTGCACTGCAGCATGCTATCTGTGGTGCATGGGATCCAAACTGAGTGTGAGGATATTACTTACAGTGTGCTCTCACCATCCAGAATCACAGAATCACCAAGGTTGGCAGAGACCTCAAAGATCATCAAGTCCAACCTGTCACCACAGACCCCATGACTAAACCATGGCACCAAGTGCCACGTCCAATCCCCTCTTGGACACCGCCAGGGATGGTGACTCCACTCCATCCACTAGCAGCCTCCATGCCAGCACCTTCATAGCCCCAGTGGCCCTTGGACCTTGATGTCCTCAAACATCCTCAGTGCCAGCTGTGGTGTCTCCTCAGATTCACAGAATGGGCTGGATTGGAAGAGACCTTAAAGACCATTTAGCTCCAACCCTCTGCCCTGGGCAGGGACACCTTCCACTAGCCCAGGCTGCTCAAGGCCACAACCAACCAGGCCTTGAACACCTCCAGGGAGGGGAAATCCACCACCTCCCTGGGCAACCTGTTTCAGTGTCTCACCACCCTCACTGGAAAGACTTTCTTCCTGATATTCAGTCTAAATCTCCCCTCCTCAAGTTTCAACTCATTTCCTCTTGTCTTAACACTACAAGCCCATGGGAAAAGGCCACTAGTGTCTTCAAAAGCCACTTGGCACATGCAGCAAAGCTCCCAGCCCAGTTTTACCTGTCCTCCTGTAACTCTGACCCCAAAGAGAGCAGGCTGAGCCCTGCATTCATGGGTACCTGACCCAGGGTCAAGAATAACACAGGGGGACGTGCTGTGATTAAACACAGCCGGCCGTGGTGTGACTGTGTGGCTTTGCTCTGGCACAGCACAAGCCCACGTGTTTGCCTGGCTCCTCACATTCTTACCCATCAAAACACATATGGCTGGGAGAGAAACCACAGACCTGGGTGCATGGCTGGTGCAGCATTCAAAGCAACCCTCTGAAAAAGGAAAGTTCTCAGTCTCACCAGTCCTGATCTCTGCAGATGTCGTCTCATCCGGGTGTTGCTGAAATATCCAGCCAGGTGTTTGTCTGTCAGGCTGTTGTAGGTAGGAATGAACCTGAAAGAGAATCAAGGCAGATGCACAGAAGCCTCTTGACAGCCACATCATCACATCTTCAACCCTCTGGATGGATCACACCCAGCCTTCTGCCAGAGAAATGCCCACTAGATGATGTGAAGGTAACCCCTTAAGGCCTCCAGAAGATTGGTATCAGAAACAAGCAGTGAGATATAGCAGCTTTGCATCGAGCAGTGTAGCACCACCAAGGCACAGGCTCCACCAGGGCTCAGCCCTGAAGCTTTCCTCCAACACCAGCTCCCACCACAGCCTCCTCAGATAAAAGCTCTGACCTTCAGCAGGTCAGTACCACATAGAATCCTACACTGCATGGGGTTGGAAGGAAACTTAAAGATCACCTAGTTCCAAACCTTCCCCACCATCATCAGGGACACCTTCCACTAGACCAGGTTGCTCAAGGCTCCATCCAGACTGGCTTGGAACACTTCCAAGCTTGGAGCCTCCACAGCTTCTCTGGGCAACCTGTCCCAGTGCCTCAGCACCCTCATGGGCAAGAATTTCTTCCTCCTGTCTAATCTAAACCCAGTTTGTTCCATCTTGAAGCCATCACCCTCAGAGGACACAGACCCAAGCTGTGCCAGGGGAGGTTTAGGCTGGATGTTAGGAAAAGTTCTTCATAGAAAGAGAGATTGGCCATTGGGATGTGCTGCCCAGGGAGGTGGTGGAGTCACCATCACTGGAGGTGTTTAGGAAGAGACTGGCTGAGGCACTTGGTGCCATGGCTGAGTTGATTAGATGGTGTTGGGTGAGAGGTTGGACTCAATGATCTCAAAGGTCTTTTCCAACCTAGTTAATTCTATTCTATCCTGTTCTACTCTATCCTGTTCTACTCTATCCTGTTCTACTCTACTCTATCCTGTCATTCCATGCCTTTGTCAAAAGTCCTTCTCCAGCTCTCCTGTAGCCCCCCTCCAATACTGGGAGACTGCTACACAACATTTGCAGCTGCATGCTTGCCTGAGTCCAGCAGGTGCAGACCCAGCTCTTGGAGGTATCCCCCCCTCAACAAAGAGGGAGATGGCCCAGAACCTTTGCTCTACAGCATACTTCCCACTGCCCCACCACATATCCCACACCCTCCTTAGAGCTGAAGGGAAATCTCTACAGCTCCACTGGGTTGCCACACACAAAAGTGCTCAGGGAAAGAAAGAACAAGGACCAACAAACCACAAATCCAAAACACCAGGGACTGGGGATCCACAGGGATGGTGTCTGGGGTTTCACACTCATCTCACAGCTAGCTTACCCACAGTAACTTACATTTTACCCAATCTCCCTTGCCCTACCAATCATGCTGCTCAAACACTGGTACTACAGCAACTTCTCCACCCCACCTTTTCACTCCAGTGTCTGCACTCACACGTGAAACCAGCAGAGGAAATGCTTTATCACATGGTTATGGTGAGCATTGACTGATGGTATCACCTGGCAACTGGGCACAGAGGCAGAGGAGAAACTCAATCCAACTCCTTGTCATGGACTCCTTCCCAGCTAATATTTCATGGGCCATGTCACTGCTTAAAATGCAACTCCCAGGTGAGCCCAGTGAAGCAGCAACCTCAGCTTCCCGTTCCAGATGTGGACAGGCCGGCCCTCAAAAATGCTGAATTAAGTGCAAAGTTCAGAAGGGCTTTGGAGGAAACAAGGAAATGTTCTGGGCCTGACCCAGCACCCACGAAGCCATTGGAAAGAATGCAAGTGGAGGCAGTGGCTTTGTCAGAGCCACCCCAGCGAGAGAAGCTTGAGCTCTGCATGGGTGAGCACCTCTGTTGGTGCAACAAACAGTCCTCACAGCACACCCGGGCACCAACTCAAACTCACACTGCAGTCAGTAAGAAGGGCTGGTCCTGCAAGCCCTTGCTCATCTGGGGCTTCTGCCAGTGTTCCTGCTTAATCCAGCTGGCCAGTCCTCCCTCTCCCAGCAGAGAGAAAAGAATCATAGAATCGTTGGGGTTGCAAAAGACCTTTAAGATCATCGAGTCCAATACTTAACCCAGCACTGCCAGATCACCACTAACCACTAAACCATGGCCACCACCACACCTACAAGACTTTGAAAGCCCTCCAGTGATGGGGACTCCACCTCTGACCTGGGCAGCATGGGCCAGCTGGACAACCCATTTAGGGAAGGAAACTCTTCCTCATGTTCAACCTAAACCTCCAAGCACTTGTCACCCATCTCCATCTGGACATCAAGCCCTTTGCATGTGATCATCCAACCAATTCTTTCTCAAATCCAGATGGGTGTCAGAGTATGGAAAGCACACAACATGCTGAGCTGATGAGGAGGATGTCAATGAAGGCACTGTCCACTTGCAGCTCTCTATCCCACAGGATTGTCACTGCATGAGCATTGCCACCAGCACCTGCTTTTCCCACTTGACAGCACACTATTCCCAGCCACCATCAGTTTGAAGACCACTCTTGCTCATGCCCAAGGATCCCAAGACAAAGCTACAGCAGGCACCTGACATCAGTTTTGTACAGCAGAGCTTCACCATTAATAACTTACAGTGCAATCAAACCAGTGGCTGCTCCCCAAGGAAATGACCAAAGAGAGCCCCAGATCTTCAGTTCTCAACGGTCACTGACAAATCCAGCCCGTTGTGTTGCACAGCTGGAGGATGTGAATGGCCCCTCCAGCCACACAAACAGTCCTGTGCCCCATGGAGACTGTTCCTCACCTGAACCACCTGTAGTGTCCTGCCCTGCTTCTGCTGGGGACACCAGCAAAGCTGCTCTGGCTTCCATACAGCCCAGTTCCCCTGGCCGCCCCTCACCAGAGCCGTCCTCCACAGCCTTCCACAGCTTTCCTGCCCTTCTCTGGAGCCGCTCCAGCCCCTCAGTCTCCTTTTTGTGCTCCTAGTGTCCGAGATGTGGCCTCAACCACTGCTAACTCTGCATCGCTCTTGTGACAGAAGGCGGCCGGCAGCCTTTCAGAGCAGCACAGCGGCGCAGCTCCGGAACCCCGGGCAGGCCGGGGGCTGCTGGCAGGACGGAAACCGCTCGGGCACCGAGGCAGCGATTCCCCTCGGGCTCTCCGTGCCACCCACCGCCCCCCCGGCACCAGCCCGCAGGACAGCTCAGGCGGGAGCGCGATGGACGAAGGGCGACGCCGCGGGGAAGGGCCCGGCCCGGCAGCCCCGCTCCCCACGTCCCCTCCTGCCCCGCCGCCCCACTCACCCCGACTGCGGGCGGCTCATGGCGACGGCGAGACCGGGGGCGAACGGCGACGAGGAAGCGCTCGGAGCTAGCGTCCAGGCACAGAGACCGCGTCTCGTAGTGTCGCTAGGACACCCGAGGGGCGTGGCCGAGGCTCCCTCCGCCAATGGCCGCCGAGGGCTTCCCCCCGCCACTTGTGACGTCACGGAGGGCCCCGGGGCCAGACCCACCCACCTCGGGGGTCCCTCAGCCCCGAGCTGCTCCTTCCCCGGCCGGCCACGGCTGTCAGCCTCTGCCCGCAGCCGGACACGGGCACCAGCCCGGGCACGCAAAACGTCGGGGCAAGCCCCCCGGCTCTCCGGCCCGGGCCCGCTTCCTGCAGCCGCAGCCCGTGGCCTGGCAGAGCCCCGGCTCCGCGCGGTCAGGACGGGCCGCAGGGAGGGAACACGCTGAGCTGCTGTGTCTCCAGGGGAAGGGAGAGGGAAAGGGGCAAAAGGGGAGGAAACGCGGGTAAAAAAGCGAGAGAAAGGGAAAAGACGGGGGGAGTAAAACGGAAAAGAAAAAGAAGGGGAGAGAAACGGGAAAGGAAGGGGAGAGAAAGAAAGGAGGAAGGGAATTAAGGGGGGGGGGGGCAGAAGGAGATAACAGGTAAAAAGGAGGGAGAAGGGATTTTTCTCCAACGCAGACCCATGGACTTAGCACTGCAGCACAGAAAGTGCTGAGGTGCACAATGCTCTCACATACCCACCCCAATTGCCATTCCTTCTGTTCAAACGGCAGGAAGGCAGCAAGGTGTGCACCTCAGTGCCCTCTGTATGTCCTGAAAGGAAGGAGATGCCATGGCCCAGCCATGCTCCTGGCTCCCCTCTCGCTTCGCTGCTGTGGGTCAGGCTGAAGCACAGACACACAGGGGCCACAGCGCAAGGCACTGAGTGCAGGCACTCAAGGACAGGGACTGCCTTCCACCTCTTGTACTTGCTCCACAGTGTCAAAGGGCTTCCACTGCCCACAGGGTCTTTGTTCCCATGATCTGCCTGCACTTCATATTCATTTCTCTTTTGTAAAGGCAGCAACTCTTTACTGTACCTCTCTGCAGCACACAAAGTCAGGAGCACATGCAGGGACCACATGATGGCAATGGAGGAAGGATGCTCTCAATGACTGGAAAGCACAGGCAGCATTTCTTTTGGACACACTGATAGGAACAATGAGCAGCTGCTTTTCAAGACAGAAACCTCTGCAGCACGAGTTCCCAGACCATGGTGTGTGCACACAGAAGCACCCTCTGAATTCCAAACCTTGCCTGCACACAGAGGCCAGCACAGTACTGAGAGCCTCTGCACTCTCTCCCACCACCCACAGCAGCACCAAGCAGACCCTCACTGGGAACAGCTGCTTCAGAAACCCCATCTGCTTAAATCAAGACAAACCTCCCAGGGATAAAATAGCTAACAGGGGTTTGTGCCTCTGTACTCAGCACTGCTTAGGCCACACCTTGAGTCCTGTGTCCAGCTCTGGGCTCCTCAGTTTAAGAAGGACATTGAGACACTTGAAGGTGTCCAGAGAAGGGCAACGAGGCTGGGGAGAGGCCTGGAGCACAGCCCTGTGAGGAGAGGCTGAGGGAGCTGGGGTTGCTTAGCCTGGAGAAGAGGAGGCTCAGGGGAGACCTTCTTGCTCTCTCCAACTCCCTGCAGGGAGGCTGTAGCCAGGAGGGGGTTGGTCTCTTCTCCCAGGCAACCAGCACCAGAACAAGAGGACACAGTCTCAAGCTGTGCCAGGGGAAGTTTAGACTGGAGGTGAGGAAAAAGTTCTTCACAGAGAGTTGTTAGCTGTTGGAATGTGCTGCCCAGGGAGGTGGTGGAGTTACCATCCCTGAGGGGACTGGACGTGGCCCTTGGTGCCATGGTTTAGTTAGTCATGAGGTGCTGGGGGATAGGTTGGACTTGATGATCTCTGAGATCTCTTCCAACCTTATTGATTCTATGATTCTAATTACTCTAATTCAATTGTCTGGGATTCTCACCCTCTCCCCCCATCCTTCCCTGCCCTGTTGAGGGGACAGCATATCCTACAAGGAGAGCTGAACCAAGGGCTCTTTGGGGTGACAGACACTCTGGATGAGTGATTTGCACAGATCAGACACAGCCAAAAGACCAGCCCCAAATGTGCCAAATAACAGCTCTCAGAAATAAAGCTGCAGCAGCTGAAGCAGGCACCTTGCCAGGGTGATTCTTCCTGCACTGGACACCAGTGACTGACAGAGAACACAGCCTGCAGCACCCCTCTACATCCCAATCATTCCCCCTCACATCACAGTTAAAGTGGGTTTGCACTAATGCACAAGGGCTGCACTGCTACAGCCAAGTCAGGGGTACTCCAGTGCCCCCCTCCCTCAGCATGACAGTGCTGACCAGACCTTATGCTCCCACCAGCTGGAGCCCAGCCCCATTTCTACAGCATCAGCAGCCACACACTCATCCTCTGAGACACCTTCCTGCTGCCCCCAGCACCACTGCAGCTCCCCACCTCACACACCTCCCTGCTGCCCCCAGCACCACTGCAGCTCCCCACCTCACACACCTCCCTGCTGCCCCCAGCACCACTGCAGCTCCCCACCTCACACACCTCCCTGCTGCCCCCAGCACCACTGCAGCTCCCCACCTCACACACCTCCCTGCTGCCCACAGCACCACTGCAGCTCCCCGCCTCACACACCTCCCTGCTGCCCACAGCACCACTGCAGCTCCCCACCTCACACACCTCCCTGCTGCCCCCAGCACCACTGCAGCTCCCCACCTCACACACCTCCCTGCTGCCCCCAGCACCACTGCAGCTCCCCACCTCACACACCTCCCTGCTGCCCACAGCACCACTGCAGCTCCACATCTTCCTGCCCAGCACTCCCTGGTTGGTGCCATTCACACCGCTGCTGCCAAAAGCAAACCAAACCCTTCCATCTGCACCACCAAAGCCACAGAAGAGCTGCATGCTGTGTGACATCTCCTTGCCCAGCAGGCCGGGCTGTGCTGACTCTGCTGGGCTCTGCCTGAGCAGGGAGAAGCAGCACTGCCACCAAACCAGCAGAGCCACTCTGACACCTTCTGGTGAGAAGCCCCAGAGCAAGCACTACCTTCAGCAGCAGTGATGCAAAGAGCTGCTCTGAATTAGAATCACAAATCACAGACTGCTTTGGGTTGAAGGCATCTTAAAGGTCACCTGGTCCAACTCCCCTGCCCTGGGCAGGGACACCTTTTACTAGACCAGGTTGCTCAAGGTCCCATCCAGCCTGGCCTTGAACACTTCCAGGGAGGAGGCATCCACAACCTCCCTGGGCAACCTGTTCCAGTGCCTCACCACCCTCCTGGGGAAGAATTTCCTCCTAATATGTCATCTACCTCCAGCTTCTTCCAGTTGGAAGCCATCACCCCTCATCCTGTCACTCCATGCCTTTGGAACAAGTGCATAGGGGCAGCACTAGGCAAGAGAAGAGGCACTGTCAATCATAAGCCTCTCAGTCATAGAAAGCCCTCTGCCCAAAGGCCACATTTAAAAGAATTCAGTATTTCCAAGCAGGCAATGTGCAAACCCTCACTTAAATCCTGATGATTTAAGACTGCTGGGGACAGGGTTTCTGTCTTTGCAGATATATGTGTATCTGCTTGTGCTATGCTACAACAGTGATTCACTTGGGGGTTTCAATTCCCAGCTGAGCAGCAGCCAGAAACAGTAACATGGCATTAAAAGAGACCTTTGCCTGGCAAAGCCCTGCCACTGCAAACCTGAACTTTGAACTCAACACCAAACCCTCTGTGCAAAGCCAGAGACCAGGCTCAGGTTTTGGTCTGGTTTTGGACTTGTCTGCCAAGTACAGCATGGCACCAAGTGCCTCAGCCAGGCTCTTCCTAAACACCTCCAGGGATGGGGACTCCACCACCTCCCTGGGCAGCACATTCCAGTGGCCAGTCTCTCTTGCTGGGAAGAATTTCTTCCTAACATCCAGCCTAAACCTCCCCTGGCACAGCTTGAGACTCTGTCCTCTGGTTCTGGTGCTGCTTGCCTGGGAGAAGAGACCAACCCCCACCTGGGTGTTGCGTGCAGTTGCATGTGGAACTGGGTAAGTTTCCAACCACCCAGTGTTTGCCTCTACCATAGTAAGCACATATTGCTTACCAGAACAAGAACATGGTAGAGTGATGTAGTCAATCTGCCAAGCTTCACCATACTTGTACTTGGACCATCTGTCACCATTCCACAAGGGCTTAAGTCGTTTTGCCTGCTTAATAGCAGCACAAATGTCACAGTCATGGATGACTTGCGTGATAGCATCCATGGAAATGTCTATGGATCTGTCACGAGCCCATTGGTATGTTGCATCTCTGCCTTGATGTCCTGACGAATCATGAGCCCACCGAGCTAAGAATATCTCACCTCGGTGTTTCCAGTCAAGATCAAGATTAGAGTCCATGTCTACTTGAGAAACTCTTGCAGCTAGATCTGCCTGATGGTTGTGTTGCTGTTCCTCAGTAGCTTTGCTCTTAGGAATGTGAGCATCGATGTGTCTCACTTTCACTGGAATTCTCTCGATTCGATCAGCAATGTCCTGCCACAGGTCTGCTGCCCAAATGGGTTTTCCTTTCCTCTGCCAACCACTCTTCTTCCAGTTCTTTAGCCAACCCCATAGAGCATTGGCTACCATCCATGAGTCGGTGTAGAGATAAAGCTTTGGCCATCTCTCACGTTCAGCCACGTCGAGAGCTAGCTGGACAGCTTTTACCTCTGCGAACTGACTGGATTCTCCTTCTCCATCTCTCGCCTCTGCAACTCGGCGTGTTGGACTCCACACTGCAGACTTCCACCTTCGCTTGTTCCCAACAAGACGACAGGAACTGTCTGTGAACAAAGCATATTTCTTTTCATCATCAGAAAGGTCATTGTAAGGAGGAGCTTCCTCAGCACGAGTTACTTTCTCCTCTGGAGGTTTAGCACAGTTGATACCTTCAGGCCAACTTGAGATCACCTCCACTAGACCAGGCCTTTCAAGATTTCCCATTCGAGCTCTTTGTGTTATCAGAGCCATCCACTTAGACCATGTTGAGTCTGTGGCATGATGTGGTGTGGAGCCTTGCCTTTGAACATCCAATTCAAAACTGGTAATCTGGGAGCTAAGAGAAGTTGTGATTCAGTTCCAATCACCTCAGAAGATAATTTTACTCCTTCATAGGCAGCTAAAATTTCTTTCTCTGTTGGAGTATAATTAGCCTCTGAACCTCTGTAACCTCGACTCCAGAAACCAAGAGGTCGTCCACGTGTCTCACCTGGAGCTTTTTGCCACAAGCACCAGGTTGGACCATTGTCACTTGCAGCCGTGTACAAAATGTTCTTAATGTCTGGACCATCTCGGACTGGTCCCAGACCCATTGCTTGAACTACCTCTTGCTTTATCTGGTCAAAGGCTGCTTGTTGTTCAGGTCCCCAGTGGAAATGGTTTCTCTTTCGAGTCACATCATACAGAGGTTTCACAATCTGACTGTATCCAGGAATGTGCAGTCTCCAAAATCCCGCTATCCCCAAGAAACGTAGGGTCTCTTGCTTGCTTGTGGGATTTGCCATGTTGGAGACTCTATTTACCACATCCACTGGAATGTGTCGGCGTCCATCCTGCCACTGCACTCCCAGAAACCGAATTTCTGTGGTAGGTCCTTTCACCTTGTCTCGCTTGATGGCAAAACCTGTGTTCAGAAGAATGTCAATGATTTTGTTACCTTTCTCGAAGACTTCCTCAGCAGTTTTACCCCAGACGATGATATCATCGATGAACTGGATGTGTTCTGGAGCACCGCCTTTCTCCAGAGCATTGTGGATTACTGCATGACAGATAGAGTAGAGTAGAGAAGAATAGAATAGAATAGAATAGAATAGAATAGAATAGAATAGAATAGAATAGACCAGGTTGGAAGAGACCTTCAAGATCATTGTGTCCAACCTATCATCCAACACCACCTAATCGACTAACCCATGGCACCAAGCACCCCATCAAGTCTCCTCCTGAGCACCTCCAGTGATGGTGACTCCACCACCTCCCCAGGCAGCCTATTCCAGTGGTCAATCACTCTCTCTGTGTGAAACTTCCTCCTGACCTCCAGCCTGAACCTCCCCTGGTACAGCTTGAGACTGTGTCCTCTTGTTCTGGTGCTGGCTGCCTGGGAGAAGAGACCAACCTCTGCCTGTCTACAACCTCCCTTCAGGTAGTTGTACACAGCAATAAGGTCACCCCTGAGCCTCCTCTTCTCCAGGCTAAGCAACCCCAGCTCCCTCAGCCTCTCCTCACAGGGCTGTGTTCCAAGCCCCTCACCAACTTTGTTGCCCTTCTCTGGACACGCTCCAACAAGTCAACCTCCTTCTTAAACTGAGGGGCCCAGAACTGGACACAGGACTCCAGGTGTGGCCTAACCAGTGCAGTGTACAGGGGCAGAATGACCTCCCTGCTCCCTCCTCCCTGCTCAGTTAATAAAGCCTTTACTGTTGCAGGTGTCTGTCAGGAGTCACTCTGGGAGCCTGGGGGTCTGTGCTGAGATTGCAGGAGAGGGGCTTGGGGTAAGGCTGGCCCAGCCCAGCACTGGCTGGCAGGCTCCTGTTTGGCTCCCTACACCCCAAGGACTCCCCAAGAGCCAGGCAGGCCACAGTGCCCAGCCCTAGCAGCTGGGGGCTGCAGATGCTCAGCCCCTGCAAGGAGAGCCCCTGGCTGTGTGTTCCAATTGGGAATGGAGGCAAGAGGAGCAGGCCTTTGGGGGGTTGCTGCTGTCAGTTGTGGCACTTCAGGTCACTGTACAGGGCTAGGAAGTGGTGATTCATGTTTGTTGCCCTCTGCACTAAAGAAGGCCACAGCTGGTTTTCAGTCTGGGCAGCAGGGAGTGCTTTGAAAGGGAAAGGTAGGCAGGAAAGACCAAAGCCAGCTTTTGGGTCCACAGCAGCTTAAAGCAAAGCTTTGTGTTAGGTCCCACTGAGATGTTCATGCTGGGCAGGCCTGCAGTGTTTGCTGCCAGAGCACAGCTTTGACATTGGACCATTGAGCAGTGGTCCTTTTCCTTCTGCCCTGCAAGTGTCCATGGAATCAGAAGGGGTTTCATGGGGTGAGGAACAGGACAGAGTGGGACTGGTGGGGTAGGGGTGGCAGAGGAGGTGTCAGCTGAGGGCAAGGCAGAGCAGGAGTGGGGCACAGCACAGCTCATGTCCCCAGGGCATGGGGGACTGTGTGGAGCCACATCCCCTGGGGAGCAGCCCGTGGCAGAAGCCTCCCTGAGCAGCCCTGCAGATGGAGATGAGGGAGTGGAGCTGGCTGCAGGAGGGCAGGGGCTGTGTCCAGACAGCCAGCTGCAGCTGGCAGCTCCTGGGGCAGGGGCAGGCAAGGACGGGCTGCAGGAGAGGCCTGAGCAGATGGGAGGGAAAGCTGGGGGAGAACAGCCAGAGCCTTCTCTTCTCCCAACTCCCTCAGTCTGGCCTCAGAGCAGAGCAGCTCCAGCCCTCTGCTCATCCTCGTGGCCCTTCTCTGGACACCTTCCAGCACCTCCAGATCCTTCCTGGAACAGAGGCTCCAGAACTGGACACGGTGCTCCAGGTGGGGTCTCAGCAGAGTGGAGTACAGGGGGTGAATCACCTCCCTCGACCTGCTGGCTGTTCTTCTCTTGATGCATGCAGCCCAGGATGTGAGCAGACTGATCTCATCTGCTGTCTCTCCTGGCTCTTCCTGACAGCTCTCTTTGCAGGATGGGCCCAGGCAAGGTTGGATGGGAACCAGCCCCCACCCCATCCTTACCTGCTGCTGTGCTGCAGGCAGCTCATGGGTGCAGCATGGCTGTGGGGTGATGTGAGAGGTTTGGAGTTTGATTTGGAGCTCCTGTGTTGCTTTTGGTAAAGCCAAGTGTGAAGGAAAGCTTACACTCTGTGTGAAAAACACTCCAAGGAAGTGGGTAAGGAAAACAAACCTCTGGAAGGGGAGGCTGAGGTTGGCCACCTAAATATCTCTTTATTCTCAGTGAGCAGGAAAGAGCCAAAGCCCAGGGCCCTGAGGAGCTGCAGCTGTGCTAGGGAGCTGAAAATGAGACACAGGATGTGTCTGGGACTGTGGAGAAGTCCAAAAGAAACCAGGTCAGGTTCAGGAGCTGGGAACAGGAACAGCTCAGGCTCCAAGGTGGCCTGGGTGGTGGTGTGGAGTTCCAGGATGCTCCTCCTCTCGATGGGCTCTTGGCTGGCACCTATCAGTCAGAGCTGACAGCCCCTTAGTGCAGGCCAAGCTAAGGACATCTTGGCCTGGAGCTCTGGCCCTACAACAGATGCATTTTTCATCTTGTCACACTCCTAAAGGTGAAGATGGGAGCAGAGCATTTGTTACAGAACAGCTGCACACCACCAAAACCCCCAGCCCTCAAGGGGGCCAGCAGAGGAGGGCATGAGAGCAGAGCTCAGGCTGGGGACCTGGCACCACCAGCAGCTCAGTCTGTTCACTGTGGAGCTGAGGGTCAGGCTGGCACGGTGAGGACTCTTGCTGCTGGCTGATGGTGAGACTCTGGAGCTGGACAGTTGCTGCCCTCAGCTCTTCTCTTCAAAGCTGCCACTGCTGCTGCAGGAGTGGAACCTCATGGTGCTCATGGGGTCCGACACGTAGCCTGCAAGAGGCAGGGGGAAAGTCAGGTGCAGCTCAGCACAGCAGCAACCCTGCCCCTCAGTTCCCTGCAGTGATGACATCAATAAAACCAGCTTGGGATAGACAGGCTCCCAGCCTGCTGATCCCCTGTGCTGTCTGCAGGCCTCCCACCTGCTGAGGAGAAGTGGAAAGGGGAAGTAAACACCCCCAAGGAACCCACAATCATGGGGCCCAAAGAAGCCTTGGTGACTGGCATCAAAACACAAACCTCAGTGTTTCAATCACACTGTTGGACTTTGCCATCAACAAGAACCAACAACCTTCTGCCCTTTCCCACTTGAAGCTTCACATGGCTCAAACTAAGCATTCTGAGAAGTGTTCTTAAAGCATCTTCATGCTGGAGGCTGCACTGCAGGAAGCAATAGCTGCTGGGCTGTCCATGAGCTGCTCCAGTGGGGCTAAAGGAATTGGCTGGTTCTCCCTTTCCAGGTGTCACTGGTCACTGTGCTAAGGTGATTAAAACCCAGTTGAGCCAGCACAAACCTCCTGCTAGCCAGGCACTGCACGGAGACACCCAGATGGAAACAGGAAAGCACAGCCACTACACCATGGAAAGTGTCTGGGGTGTGAGGTAGAGTGGGAGAAGGGTGAGAAGAGAGGGCCCAGGACCCTGTACACCATATTCCAGTTTTCTTGCAGGTAGGTTTTCCCATGGGACCTTCTTGGTACCTCAGGAGGCTGCAGCTCCCCCTGGTCAGCCACACCAAAGGGCTGAGAGCAGGACTCTGCCTTAACTCACCATTGTGGTCAACTGGTGGGTACTGGAAGGTTCTTCTCATGTCATCCAAAGTCAGGCCCTGAGAAGGCTGTTGCCCAGTGCTGCAAATGAAGTGGGGGCTGTCAGTTCATATCAGTTTAGACTAGAATAGAATTAACCAGGCTGGAAAAGACCTTTGAGATGACATAGAGTCTAGCCTGTCACCCAACACCACCTAATCAACTCAACCATGGCACCAAGTGCCTCAGCCAGGCTCTTCCCTCCAGGGATGGGGACTCCACCACCTCCCTGGGCAGCACATCCCAGTGGCTAATCTCACTTTCTGGGAGGAATTTCTTCCTCACCTCCAGCCTAAACCTCCCCTGGCACAGCTTGAGACTGTGTCCTCTTGTTCTGTTGGGGGTTGCCTGGGATATATTTGTGATAAATCACGTCTCCAGAGCATGAGAACTTCTCCTAGAGCTGGAAGGAAAATGCAATCCAGCCCTGCAAAGACACAAAGAAAGGACAGCCCAGCTGCCTCTGACTTGGGCTTCTGACTTGGGGTGGCTGGGAGCCACGTAACAGAGAAAAGCCTCTCCTCATGCAGGCACTGTCCTTGGGCTCTGTGGGAAATGCTGAAGGTGTAAAGAAGCAGAAGAGCAGCAGTGAGAGCTTCTATCCATGGTGCATGGACATGTTCAGCTGCCCTGTCAGATGGGCATACAGTGCACTGCTGTTGCAGCCAACTCAGCCTTCCGCATCCCACCATGCCAAGAGCAATCACCAAACAGGCACCGAAAGGAGAGGGCAGAGCCCAAATCACTTTGGTGCCACAGCAGTTTGGCACCATGTGTAGTACAGGGCGATGGCACCAGCTGAGTTGTCTGTGCTGTGGTGAGGAGCTGCATGTTTCATAAGACACAGAGTCCTCAGAGTAGCTGGGAATGGGGGGCAGCCCAGGAAGTCGAGCAGAGGTGGGAGCACCCCGGCGTACCCCTTCATCAAGATCAAACTGCTGTCAGTGGGAGCAGGTACAGGGAAGGGCAATGAAGCTGGTGAGGGGGCTGGAGAGCAAGTCTGAGGAGGGGCTGAGGGAGATGGAGTTGATCAGCCTGAAGAAGAGGAGGCTGAGAGGAGACCTGGCTTTCTACAGCTACCCGAAAGGAGGTTGGAGTGAGACCATTGCTGGCCTCTTGCCCCAGGTAACAGGACAAGGAGCAATGGCCTCAAGCTGCACTAGGGGAGGTTTAGGTTGGACATGAGGAACAATTTCTTTCCTGCAAGAGCGGTCAGGCATTGGACCAGGCTGCCCAGGGAGGTGATGGATTTGCTATCCTTGGGGGTGTTCAAAGAACAAGTAGATGTGGCATGCTGGCACATGGTCTGGTGGCAATGGAGATGGTGGACTTGATGATCTTAGAGGTCTTTCCCAACCTTAATCATTCTTTGATCAATCATCATCATCATCAGGAGGAGACTTGATGGGGTGCTTGGTGCCATGGGTTAGCTGTTTGGGTGGGTTGGATTGGTTGATGGGTTGGACACGATGATCTTGAAGGTCTCTTCCAACCTGGTTTGGTTTATTCAATTGGTTTATTCTATTCTATCTGGGTGTGCTGTATGAGTGCACAGCTACTAAGGCTCTGGGAGCCCTTCCCTCTCTGGAGCATGTGGTGGCTCAGGGTGGATTTGAACACTGGGGGTTTGTGTGGCAGAGTGCTGAAGGACACCTCCAGCTTTAAATGCCCCCCGAGGCACAGAGCAGCCCATGCTGGTGGCTGGTGAGCCACAGTCCTGCACTGGCTTGCAGAGTGCCCCTGCTCTCCCTCTCCTGCCTACCCCAGCCTGGATGTGTCACATTTTCACTTCTTTCATGCAAGCTAAACTTGTCCCTGTATGGAAAACAAAGGTCTGGCTGATGCTGCCTTTGTCCTGACCCCAATGCCACCCCAGGTCCTGCTCCAGCAGCACAGGACAAAGCAGTTTCTCAAAGACCCCTTTGCCAGGTGAAGGTTTGGCTCTCGGCTGTGCTTTCCTGCACACGACGGCAGCCTCTCCTGCAGGCGTTTGCCTGCCGCCTCTCCACAGGACCCCCCGAGCGGGCAAGGCCCCCTGGCTGCGCTCCTCTGCCCCGGTGCAGCTGCTGTGCCTGCTCCACATCCCAGCTAGCCGGGACGTCTCGCCGGGGCTCTGCTGTTGCTGCTGCTGGCTGCTAAGTGGTGCTAAAGGGTCGCGTTTCGACCGAGCCCGCCGCTCCTCCGCAGGCTTTGAAGGCGAATCGTTTGTCTTTGCCCAGGTGACTCTGTGACTGCTTCTCGGAGATGTGAGCGGTGCCCATGCTGTGAGGGAGGCTGGTGGCTCTGTGCCAGATGATGCCTCCAGCCACCTCATCTGGTACCAGAATGCTGCCCCTGGTCTACCCTGGGTTTGTCAGCTTCTCCCTGGTGACACAAGTCTTGTAGCTTCTCTTTGGTGCAATGTTTCAAATGGGGATACAAACACCACCCCTCCCAGAGCTGCTGGCAGGGCAGTTGAGGGCACAGCCTCCATCTCCATCCCCTTGGATGGGCAGTCAGTGGCCTTGTGTTCCATGTGACAGAGCAGGGGTGTGTGCCTAGAGCCCATACCAAGCTGGGCTTCATTTTCTACTGGTTTCATGTTGCTCCCACTGAAAACTGCACAGGCTTAGCTGTGCTCCTGGCAGCAGGACAGCTCACACCACATTCAGAGCACCCAAACACCCTGTGCTGCAGCCACAGGAGAACACAAGGCTGCAGGGATCATTTTCCTGGCTGCCCCAGCAGTGGGTCAGCTCTGAGGTCTGTTTCTATGGCTGGCTCCCCACACAGCCACACTACAGAGCACAGAATCAGCCAGGCTGGAAAAGACCTTCGAGATCATCCAGTCCAACCTATCACCCAGCACCATCTGATCAGCTAAACCATGGAGCTGAGTGCCTCATCCAGTCTCATCCTCTCCTCAGGCACAGCCCTGCCTCAGGGCAACCCCATTTTGGGGAGGTGACCCATGCAGTTTTAGAACCATTAAGGTTGGAAAAGCCCTTCAAGATCATCAAGCCCAACAGTAACCCAGGTGTGAGAGTCTAATAAGTTTGTCTCTCTCTATGTGAGTCAACAAAGATAAAGTGATAGCAGAGCCACTGCAAAGAAGGTGGAAAGAATCCTGTCCACCAATCCTGGATGCAAATCAGCTTGTGATTGCATCGTGATAACACGGGACTACAACAATGGACCCAAGGACCCAGCCATCACGCCTTTAGGGCAAGATAATCTCCACCTGTTTCCTGAGCTTTGTCTGGATGGAGACAGGGTAGACGGAGATTCCCCCCTCCTCCAGCCAGGGTCTTGCCCAAACACACAGATTTCCTGCCACTGGAATTCCTGAGGGACAATATTTTGACTACATACCTAAGGACTAAAAAACTGTATAAAAGACTTGAGCAACTACTGGTTTGTAGAGAGAAACACAGGAGAGAAACAGAGGAGAGAAACAGAGGAGAAAAACGGGGAGAAAAATGGAGATGAAGAAAAACACAGGAGACGGGCCAGGCCGCTGAGAAGCCGGGACAATGCTGCTCCGGAGAACAGAAGCTGCCCGGAGGACCACAGCTCCAGCCAAATCCTCAGCACCGTTCCTGTATCAACCCAACATCTCCCCAGAGGACCACAGCTGTTCTCCAGCAAAAGCCTCACCACGGTGTCTCTACAAACCCAACATCTCCTGCAGCACCTTTCCTCCACAGACTTTATCTTGGGGGGGATGAGGGGTGTGGTAATATAATTCCTTTCCTCTTCTATCTCTCGTCTCTCTCTCTCTCTCTCTTTTCTCCCTTTCCCTTCTTATGTCCACTTTCTCTATTTTCTCCCTCTTCCTTTCTTATGTCCACTTTATTTATGTAATAGATAGTCTAGCTGTTGATACTTTGGCCTCGTTTGTGCCTTTAATTTCACAACACGGGAATATTTAAAAGAACTGTGTCTCCGGACCGAGACATCTAATGTCTCCGGACCTTGACACCAGGTGCCACGACTGCTAAACTATGTCCTGAACGCCACGGCCACAGGTTTCTCGAACACCTCCTGGGACGGTGCCTCCACCGCCTCCCTGGGCAGCCTGTTCCGACGCCTGAGCACTCCTTGCAGGGAAGGAATTGCTCCTAATCTCCAACCTAAAGCTCTTGGGGACGATGTGGCCAGGAGAGCAAGCTCCCCGTGGGACGTACCTGTGCGAGCAGCCGGCGTAGGCCCTGGCATTGAGGGCATACTCCAGCTCGAAGCGGCTGCGCAGGGCTGCGACGTGGCTGCGCCCCGGGCCCCCCCGCGCCGCCAGGCAGTCCGAGGATGAGGAGGGGGACAGCGACCCGCTGCTGTTGCTGGAGGCTGGAGACATCAGCTGCGTTTGGGAAGCAAACAAAGCCCCGTGGGGAATGTGTTAGGAGCCTTCCTGCAGCGCTCCCTCATCAGGAAAGAGGTTGAGCTGCTGGAAGGTGTCCAGAGAAGGGCAAGAAAGCTGGGGAGGGGTCTGGAGCACAGCCCTGGGAGGAGAGGCTGAGGGAGCTGGGGTTGCTTAGCCTGGAGAAGAGGAGGCTCAGGGGAGACCTTCTTGCTCTCTCCAACTCCCTGAAGGGAGGTTGTAGCCAGCTGGGGGTTGGTCTCTTCTCCCAGGCACCCAGCACCAGAACAAGAGGACACAGTCTCAAGCTGTGCCAGGGGAACTTTAGGCTGGAGGTGAGGAAGAAATTCTTCCCAGCAAGAGAGATTGGCCATTGGGATGTGCTGCCCAGGGAGGTGGTGGAGTCCCCATCCCTGGAGGTGTTTAAGAAGAGCCTGGCTGAGGCACTTGGTGCCATGGTTGAGTTGATTAGATGTTGTTGGGTGAGAGGTTGGACTTGATGATCTCTCAGGTCTTTTCCAACCTGGTTAATTCTATTCTAGTCTTAACCCAGCCATGTGCCACACATCTGCTGCACAGTGTGGTGCCTCCTGGCACTGCTCAGCTGAGGGCTGGCTGCTGCCTGCCAGACAGAGCAGACTCCCTCATGGCCTGGGCCTCTCAAGCTGAGGCTGGGGGGCCCAAGAATCGTAGAATCATTAAGGTTGGAAGAGACCTCTAAGATCATTGAGCCCAACTGCAACCCAACCACCAGGACCACTAAACTATATCCGGAAGCACCACAGCCGCAGGTTTCTTGAACACCTCCAGGCATGGCGACTCCACCACCTCCCTGGGGAGCCTGTTCCAATGGCTGACCACTCTTGCAGGACAGAAATTGTCCCTAATATCCCTCCTATACCTCCCCTGGTGCAACTTGAGCCTGCTACCTCTTGTCCTATCACTTCAGCCATGCCTCACCGGGTGTGTGAGCAGCCACTGCGCAGCTGGGAGCCATCCCTGCTCCTGCTGTAGGACCCGTGGCTGGGGCCTCCCACTCTGTGCTGGGACAGCGGCAGAGCTGCCTGGCCACAGGTTCCAGGTGTCTCAGGACAGGCATGCACACCGATGGGACAGTGCAGACAGGGCTGGCACAGCAGTGTGTGCAGTTGTACCTATGGACTGACCACACAACACAGCACCGGCAGCAGCAGGCTCCACAAAAGCTGCCTGCCGCTGCTGGTGCCAGAGGTACTGAAAATGAGCAGGAATGGCTTGCTGAGAGAGAGAAAGAGAAGGAAGAGAGGAGGGGTAGGGAGTGAAAATGCCCCACCTTCACCCTCCATCAGCTTCAGTGCTGAGTAACCTTGCCAGAGATCTGGTTCCTTCAGGCCTCTCCAGACACAGCTCTGCTCTGAGCACAGGGAGCCTAGGTCTGACTCCTCAGCTAAACGACACTTCCCCTCCCTCTTTCTGTCCACAAGCCCTTGCTCCAGATCTCCTCCTGCATCACCACTGCCTGCATCTCACAGCAGGCAGGTCAGAGACGCCCCAGCTCCATCTGATGCAGAGCTTCACTTCTGTTCCACACTTAAAAGCTTTCGCCCACACATGGAGCAAGCAGCTCTGGCTGCAGCTGCAGCTGATGCAATAGATTTGGGCTGCCTTTTCTGACCCTTAAGCTCAAGAGCAGTGATCCATTTGAAAAGGATCTTCTATTATTTTATTTATTTGGGTTTTTTTAAAGCTCCCTCTCTCTCTCTCACACACACACACAACCACACAGAGAAAAGTCCGATTCCAAGAGCTGCAGCCCTGGATCTTTCTGCCTGAGCACTGGTCTGACACCAGGCTGAAGGCACACATCTGCCTGTGTGACAGCCACAGCCCAAAGCAGGAACAGTTTGCAGGTTCCTGTGTCTTCTCCTAGGCCCCTGGCCAGCTCTGCCACTTCTCCTTTTAAATCAAGTAGCTTGGAATGGGGAAAATGGGGAGGAGCTCCTCTGCCCAGGACCACGTGAAGTGCAGCCCCACAGCATAGAATCAATAAGGTTGGAAAAGACCTCAGAGATCAAGTCCAACCTGTCACCCAACACCTCCTGACAACTCAACCATGGCTCCAAGTGCCACATCCAATCCTTTCTTGAGCACCTCCAGGGATGGTGACTCCACCACCTCCCTGGGCAGCACATCCCAGTGGCCAATCTCTCTTGCTGGGAAGCACTTTCTCCTCACTCTGTCTTCAGTGAACCTCTCTGAGCAGCTCCTGACACAGAAGCCCCAGCCTCCTCCTCCTCCTGGCAGCTGATCAACCACTATTCAAAGAGCAGAGTCTTGGCTGCCCACAGGATGAAGCACCTCCAGCAGCTTGTGGGCTCCAAGGCCACCGCTCCCCTCAGCTGCTGCTGCTGCCGCTCTGCCCTTGAGCTCCCGACCACGCAGCACACCCAAGGCAGTGGACATCGAGTCCTTACCTCAATGTTGCACAGACATTCTTCCAGTTTTGTGACTACTTCTGAGAACTCTGGTCTGCCCTGGGAACAAAATGAAGAGCACAGCAGTGTTAAGGAGAAGGGGGCACATCTTCTGTGGCTGGAGTGACAGACGGATAGGTGGTGAACCACACACAGCTCCCTCCCTGCCCCTTCTCTGAAGTTCACAGATGCATAGAATGGTTTGGGTTGGAAAGGGATCATGAAGATCATCTAGTTCCAATCTCCTTGCTGTGGGAGGGACACCTTCCACTGGCCCAGATTGCTCAAGGCTTCATCCAGTCTGGCTTTGAACACCTCCAGGGAGAGGATATCCACAACCATTTCATGACTTCGCTTTCAGCCTGCTTGGGCTCGGCTGGGAGCTGCAGGACCAGAACCAAGCCATTAAACGGTTAGCATCTTGACTTGCATCCTTCTCCTCTTCTGTTAATAATTAGATCTGAGCTAATATTGACTAGACCATGATTACAAACCCCCTAACAGTAAAATCCTGGCTCTGCTGGACCTTGAGCTGTGCCTCTTCTTTGCTGATGAACAAGGTTGTGACACAGCAGCTCCTGACCTTCACTTAGGGCCACCCTGCTCCCTCCCTTGTTGGTGTACTCACACCACTGCATGTGCACCATCCTACAGCTGCTCCCCATCACCTGCCCAGGACATGTCTCTGCCTCTGTGTGCTTTCTGTGGCTTTCTGTGGCAGCCATGCTGGGGAGAGGAGCACTGACAAATCCACCTCCTTCTGTTTCTGCTAATCAATAAATACCCTGTTCCAGCTCACAGCAGAGCTCACCCTGGGAAGTTCAGCCTTGACTGAAGCAGTGCATGCCATGATGTTTGACAGAGGAGAGCTGGGAATTCCTTAATTAACTGTTAGACAAGCTCCTCATTTCCATCACCACATCTTCCTCCACAGCACTGCCTTGGAAGGCTACAGAAGAGCTGACAGTGACATTAGAGTTGCACTTACTGAAACCAACCCAGTGTTTATTGTCTTTACAGAGCTAAGCCCCAGGTACTACAGCAAATGCTCTGACTCTAATTAAAGCTTGCAAATTAAAGCAGCTAATGAAAAAAGTGCTGCTTAAGAGACACAGCCTCATTTGCTAGTCACCAGCTTGCCTTTGGAAAGAGCCACAGACAGAAGTTTCTGGAGAACAGATGTTTGAGTGCCTGGTGAGCAGTGCCAGTGACATGAGACATGGGAGCTGGTTTTCAGTGGGGATGAGCCCTGAGTGAAGTCAGAGACAGACAAAAGGATGGAAGTGCAAGTTTGGAGGCACTCCATTGGCATCCAGTAAATCCACCCAGAGACAGACTCCGTTTTCTGCCTCTTCTGCTTTTAAACTGAGCAAACCTCTTGGTAAATTCTGACCCCCAAAATTCACCATTTCCCCCCCCAGAAAAACTCTTCCTTGTAAGCAAATGTCTTTGTTTAGGCACCTGCAGTGGGATGCTGTGAATTGGACATGGGTATGGTGATGCTTTTCAGCTGTTAGATGCCTTGCTTACTCTGCTTGCTCTAATTCCCTGGCAGAGCTTTGGTTCCTGCTCTGAACACGTCTCCCCAGGAGGCATCACTGCACAAGGGTTCTTGCACACCCAAGACCTTGGGAAACAATGGCTGTGAAGCCCTGCAGGGAGCTCTCAGCAGCGCTGTGGATGTGCAGTGGCTGCTTCAGGACGAGCTATTGACTTCTCTTTACTCTTCCCTGCCCGGGGGCCCTCCTGGGACTATTCAGAAGCAGCTCCAAAGCTTTGTTACTGAGAACAAGCGCCAAGCACCCTCAATGAACATTGTTTTAGTAAGCTTTTGCCCCCATTCTGTGCAAAGCTCAGGCCATCCACTGCCTGCCTGAGCCACCATCCTGGCCTGAAGCAGGAGCAGGATGAAGAGATGCTGGAGTGATGAGCACCCAAGTGCATTAGGATTCTGCAGAGATGGTTTCTTCTCGTTGGGGCTAAATGAGCTGTGGAAATGCTAACAAGACAGAGTGACTATATCCATTACAGAGTGCTTAAGTCAACACTTTAATATGACATCTTATTAATAAATTTAAACACAGTGTGAGTTCCATGCTGATGATTATTAGCAGCTGCTTCACACTCACACGGAAACCAAACCACCCCCAGCCCTGACAAACCTCCCCAAAGAGAAAAGCATGCTCCAGAACCAACAGATAAACCCAGGGGGAAATACAGCAGCCCTGCATTGCAGGCACACTGTACCCCAGGCCTCACACTAGGGTATTACACACAGAACCAGTAAGGGAGCAGTGCTCATGGCAGTCCACTGCTGCTCCAAGTCCCACAGGCTCTTCCCCTTCCCTCAGCAGAGCACTTGAGCATGTGCTTCAGCTCACCAAAGCAGGTAAGAAAGCTCTCAGGCAGCCAGGACAAGGACAGGCTTAGGCACATGAGAACTTCCCTTCCTAAGCTGGGCTAGCTGGGAAAGGGACTCCAATCCAGGACTCTGTTTCCAGCAGGAGAGTCAGAGTATGTGGTTTAGTAACACAAAGCTGTGATACGAAATGAGCTCTCCTGCAACACCAGAAGGATCACACAGGTTCCCAAACCCACTCCCACTCATCAGGAATGAAACATCACTGTTGATCAGGGAAGGCTGCAAATGCCAGGAGGGCACCAGGAAACCAGCCAGTCGACCAAGGCTGCCAACCCCAAGGCCTAGCCCTGCCCTGTGGCTCCTAAAGCAGCTAACCCACGTGGTGGAACATTCCCCAGGCATGCTGGGTTTCTACTCTCTTGGGGGATGCTTCCTGGCTATCAGACAGGTTAGAGCCCTGTGCAAAAGCAGCCCTGAAACTGCTACAGCAGCACGGTGCAAAGATGGCATCAGACAGCTCCCAGGAGCTCCCAGGGTCCCTTGCCTGGTGTATGAAGGATCTCCAGAGTCCTGTGTGAGAAACACTTCAGAGAGATGACATTCATCTGGCTGCTTTCTATCCTCCATCACTGCCAAAGCCCAGAAGCTGTGAGCAAACCCATCATTCTCCTGCTCCATCAATGCCAGCAGAGTGTCACTGTCACTGAGACAGCCCCAACTCCTCTAAGCCAGCACAGGTGCCCACACACTCCAACATCTGCATGATTTCCATGTACAGATGCCCAGATCTGTGTAAAATCCAGCCAGTCAGGAGAGACAGCTGGGACATGGCCTCAGAAAAGAGCCAGTTATCAACCCTGGTTTGGAAGATTTGATAAGGACAGAGATATAAAGACTTCTTAGGGGAGGCTTGCTGCTCTCCCTCCACCATGGATGGTCTGAAGCACCACTGGGGTTGCTTAGCCTGGAGAAGAGGAGGCTCAGGGGAGACCTTCTTGCTCCCTACAACCACCTGCAGGGAGGTTGTAGCCAGGTGGGGGTTGGTCTCTTCCCCCAGGCAGGCAAGCAGCACCAGAACAAGAGGACACAGTCTCAGGCTGTGCCAGGGGAAGTTTAGGCTGGAGGTGAGGAGAAAGTTCTTCCCAGCAAGAGAGATTGGCCTTGGGAATGTGCTGCCACCGGAGCCAGCAGTGGGCAGCCAGGGCTGGTCTGAACGTGACAGCCCAGACAGTCTGTGTGGCTGTCACTGTCACATCTGTTTTTCCCTTCTTGAGGTGGCTGTGGTGTTTTCTCTCCTCAAAGTACATGTAAGACTTCACACTTGTCACCTACACTCCCCTCTCCTGCTGAAGTGCAGGAACACTTGTTCCTGTCTGCTGATCCTTGGTGCGGCACAGCTACCAAAAGCCGCCCTTGAACGCTCTCATCTCACAGCTGAACATCCTCCTTCCAGCCACACACTGCCTGCAGCCAAGACAACAGAGGCTCAGATCTCACCTGAGCTCTGCAGCTCAGGGAGGCTGGGCACAGTCTGTGCTTGGACAAAGGCTGCAGGGGAGTAAACGGAATCATAGAAGCAGCCAGGTTGGAAGAGACCTCAGAGAGCATCAAGTCCAACCTGTCACCCAACCCCTCCTGACAACTCAACCATGGCTCCAAGTGCCACATCCAAGCCTTTGTTAAACACCTTTGGGGATGGGGACTCACCACCTCCCTGGGCAGCACAGGCCAATCTCTCTTGCTGGGGAGAACTTTCTCCTTGCCTCCAGCTTAAACTTCCCCTGGCACAGCTTGAGACTGTGTCCTCTTGTTCTGCTGCTGCTTGCCTGCCTGGGAGAAGAGACCAACCCCCACCTGGCTACAACCTCCCTTCAGGGAGTTGTAGGGAGCAAGAAGGTTTCCCCTGAGCCTCCTCTTCTCCAGGCTAAGCAACCCCAGCTCCCTCAGCCTCTCCTCCCAGGGCTGTGCTCCAGACCCCTCCCCAGCTTTCTTGCCCTTCTCTGGACACCTTCCAGCAGCTCAGCATCTTTCCTAACCTGAGGAGCCCAGAACTGGACACAAGACTCAAGGTGTGGCCTGAGCAGTGCTGAGCACAGGGCAGAATGACTTCCCTGCTCCTGCTGGCCACACTGTTCCTGCTGCAGGCCAGGATGCCCTTGGCCTTCTTGGCCACCTGGGCACACTGCTGGCTCACAATCAGCTGCTATCAACCACTACCCCCAGGTCCCTTTCTGCCTGGCTGCTCTCAGCCACTCTGACCCCAGCCAGCTGGTCTGGCAAAGTTCATGTGGGGGGGGGGGGGGAACGACAAGGGGGCGGAATTTCAACCCACCATAGTGGGGGCACTCACCTCTGGACAGGCATTCCACCCCCTGATCAGCAGGGCAGAGATGGGCTTGGGGATGGAGTAGCCGATGGGTGGGCGGATGTGGTGGTACGCCATGTCTGCAGCCGCCGCCGCTGCAACCCAACAGACAGCTGTCAGTGCCCCAGAGGGCCCAGGAAAGCAGCCCCTTCTCCACTGCAGGCACCTCAGCAGGGGCAGGCATGCTGAGCCTGGAGCCTAAAGAGCTTCTCCCTCCATCATGTGTGCAAAGACAGCTAAGGCAGTTCTGAATGAAAACACGTCGCTGCTAACGCTGAGCACAGGGGAAGGCAACCCAGCCTTAAATAAACCCTGAGAAAAAAGGCCTCTGGGGGGGGAAAAATATGAGTTGGCCTTCAAACCACTTAATAATAAATTCAATGTCTTCCTTATTAAGACCAAATGACAGGTTTAGAATCACAGAATCAACCAGGTTGGAAAAGACCTCAGAGATCCTCATGTCCTAATACCTAACACTTCATGACTAAGTAACCTGTGGCTTCAAGTGCCACATCCAAGCCTTTCTTGAACACTCCAGCTGCAGATAAAGTGGCATGGGCTCACAGCTCTTAAAATATCCCATGGCCAGTTCTCTTACAGCTAAGGAAAACCCTAATTTTAGCTGTTTTTCTTAGCAAAAATCCAGTGAGTGACCTTTTTGTTAGAATAGAGTAGAGTAGAATAGGAGTAGAGTAGAGTAGAGTAGAGCAGAGCAGAGCAGAGCAGAGTACAACAGAACAGAACAGAATAGAATAGAATAGAATAGAATAGAATAGAATAGAATAGAATACAATTAACCAGGTTGGAAGACCTGGATGACCTTTGAGATCACCAAGTCCAACCTCTCACCCAACACCATCTGATCAACTCAACCATGGCACCAAGTGCCTCAGCCAGGCTCTCCCTAAACACCTCCAGGGATGGGGACTCCACCACCTCCCTGGGCAGCACATTCCAATGGCCAATCTCTCTTGCTGGGAGGAACTTCTTCCTAACCTCCAGCCTAAATCTCCCCTGGCACAGCTTGAGACTGTGTCCTCTTGTTCTGTTGGGGGTTGGCTTGGAGAAGAGAGCAACCCCCACCTGGCTCCAACCTGTAACATGAAGCAGTATTTTCCTGGTGTTTGTCAGTGAGTGCCCATGGTTCAACGGCCAGGGAGGTGTTAGGTTGATGGTTGGACTCAGTGCTCTCAGAGGGCTTTTCCAACCAAAACAAATCCATGGTTCTGTGATTCTGTGCCTTCAGCGAGCAGCACAGAGCTATCCCACCACAATCACACACACCACTGACTGCAGAGCCACACAGCTTCACATCCCTTCCCCAGGCCCAGGGACAGGGACAAGGCACTCAAATTTTAGGCCTTTTTCTTCCCCTGTGTTCGCATTAATGAACCAGGTTGGAAGAGACCTTCAAGACCATGGGTTGGATGTGATGATCTTGAAGGTCTCTTCCAACCTGGTCTATTATTCTCCCCCTCTCCCTCTCCCTCTCCCTCTCCCTCTCCCTCTCCCTCTCCCTCTCCCTCTCCCTCTCCCTCTCCCTCTCCCTCTCCCTCTCCCTCTCCCTCTCCCTCTCCCTCTCCCTCTCCCTCTCCCTCTCCCTCTCCCTCTCCCTCTCCCTCTCCTCTCCTCTCCTCTCCTCTCCTCTCCTCTCCTCTCCTCTCCTCTCCTCTCCTCTCCTCTCCTCTCCTCTCCTCTCCTCTCCTCTCCTCTCCTCTCCTCTCCTCTCCTCTCCTCTCCTCTCCTCTCCTCTTCTTCTCTTCTCTTCTCCTATTATTCTATTCTATTCTATTCTATTCTATTCTATTCTATTCTATTCTATTCTATTCTATTCTATTCTATTCTATTCTATTCTTCTTATTCTATTCCATTCTTATTCTATTCCATTCTTATTCTATTCTATTCCATTCCTCTTCCTCTTCCTCTTCCTCTTCCTCTTCCTCTTCCTCTTCCTCTTCCTCTTCCTCTTCCTCTTCCTCTTCCTCTTCCTCTTCCTCTTCCTCTTCCTCTTCCTCTTCCTCTCTATTCTATTCTAATTATATTCTATTCTTATTCTATCCCATCCCTTAGGCTTGTAAAACCATTCCCCGGTGCATCTCCTCCTCTTGAGGAACTTAAGGAAGAAAAATCAGTTTGCCCCTCCTGCAGACACACAGAGCTCCAATATCCCAGGATTTATCTGATAGTGAGCTTCTGAACCATTGTTATGCAGACAAAAGCTGCAATGAGGGAAGACAATGGCAGAAATTAATCTGTTCTCACAAGGAATGCTGTGATGAGAGGTGGATATGGTGGGGGAAAAAAATGAGCCCATCCTTGTTCCAATCTCCTGGCTGCAATCTTGCAGCTCCCTCCATAGCCCCCAGGCTCTGATCACATCAATTTGAAGTGTCAGACAAACAAAAGGGTTTTATTTAGCTGTTGATATGAAATCCAGATGCATTTATTTTGGCTTGGCAAGGTTTTGCTTGAAGGGAATGGGAGGAATTAACCATGGGCTTGGATCCACTAGAGGTAGAAATCCCAATCAGGGCAATGTTGTGGCAGCCCTGTCCTGCTCAGTAGTGGCCTGCACTAACAGGAGCAGGGAGGTCGTTCTGCCCCTGGACTCAGCACTGCTTAGGCCACACCTTGAGTCCTGTGTCCAGTTCTGGGCTCCTCAGTTTAGGAGAGAGAGAGATTGGCCATTGGAATGTGCTGCCCAGGGAGGTGGTGGAGTCACTATCCCTGGAACTGTTTAAGAAGAGCCTGGCTGAGGCACTTGGTACCATGGTTGAGTTGATTAGATGGTGTTGGGTGAGAGGTTGGACTCAACGATCTCAAAGGTCTCTTCCAACCTGGTTAATGCCCTGCCCAGCCCTGCCCTGCCCTGCCCTGCCCTATCCTATCCTATCCTATCCTATCCTATCCTATCCTATCCCATCCCATCCCATCCCATCCCATCCCATCCCATCCCATCCTCTTATCTCTGATTCATAGAACTCAAGCTGAGGCCATTTCTTCTTCTCCTAAAGAGCCTGTGGCCTCATGGCTGCTTGAGCTGGCTAGGGCAGCTGTGTCTGGATGTACAGCGAGACAAGCTCCTGTCAAAATGCAGCCCTGCAGAAGCTGCCAGTTGTGTGAGGAGAGCAACCCAGGCCAAGGTCTTGCATGACTGTGGAGAGGGTGGGGCATCTTGGGATACAGAAAGAAGTCCCCAGTTTAACATTCAGGGAGCATCTTACCTGGCTTCAGGTGAGCAAAGGGAATCTCCCCAGTTAGCAGCTCCCAGAGGCACAAAGCATAGCTGAAGACGTCAGCCTTCACGGTGTACCTGGTGCTCTGGGTGAACACCTCCGGGGCCATCCAGCGGAGGTTCTGCAAGGCAGGGGACACCAGCAGGACATCAGCACTGCCCACTTAGAACCACTGAATTGTCAGGGCTGGAAGGGACCTCAAGGCTCAGCCAGTCCCAACCCCCCTGCCATGGCCAGGGACACCTCACACCACAGCAGGTTGCTCACAGCCACATCCAGCCTGGCTGCAAACACCTCCAGGCAGGAGGCTTCCACCACCTCCCTGGGCAACCTGTGCCAGGCTCTCACCACCCTCCTGGGCAACAACTTCTTCCTCACATCCAATCTCAATCTCCCCATTTCTAGTTTTGTTCCATCCCCTCAGTCCTATCACTCCCTGACATCCTCAGAAGTCCCTCCCCAGCTTTCTTGGAGCCCCCTTCAGATCCTGGAAGGCCACAATGAGGTCTCCTGGGAGCCTTCTCCTCTCCAGACTGAACAGCCCCAACTCCCTCAGTCTGTCCTCAGAGCAGAGCAGCTCCAGCCCTCTGCTCATCCTCGTGGCCCTTCTCTGGACACCTTCCAGCACCTCCAGATCCTTCCTGGCACAGAGGCTCCAGGCCTGGACCCAGAGCTCCAGCTGTGGTCTCAGCAGAGTGGAGCAGAGGGGCAGAATCCCCTCCCTGGCCCTGCTGGCTCTGCTTCACTTGATGCAGCCCAGGCTTTCTGGGCTGCAAGTGCTCACTGCTGGCTCCTGTTGAGCTTCTCATCCACCAAAGCTTCTCATCTCCTTCCTCCTGTGTGCAGCTTTTCCTGCATTTGTGTGCTTGTTTTCCTCTATTATTTCCTTACTGCCACTGCTCCATACAGTAACTGCTGCATTTGCCAGGAAGATCTTCATCCAGCTCACACCATCTAGAGCTTATACCTCACAGCACCAGGGTGGGGGCTGGCTCAGCCCCACATATCCAGACTGATCAGAGCTCTGACCACCAGAGCAGTGTGTGGAGAAGGGTTAAAATGACACTTCAGGGAGGATTTGGGGGCCACAGAGCTCCAAGGACAATGCTGGGAAGCATTGCTTTCCTGTGGCAGATATTATACCTTCACAACATCTCTGCTATTAATGAGGCTTAAAGGAAAGAAACCAACTCCCCAGGAGCTGTTAGGAGAGAGAAAATCCTGCACCACTTCATCATTCCAACTAAACCTTTCTAGTGCCATTCCCTCCTAACCCGAGCTTGCCTAGATGTGTTGTGGTAATGATGTGAAACAAAGCAAGGAACAAACCCCAGGCTGTTTTGTCATGTTGTCCTCATCCAGGGACTGCAAAAACCTGGATTCTGAAACACAGAGAACAGAAATCAGCTGTTGTCCAAGCAACACAGATCTCACCAGATCATCCAGCCTAACCCCCCTGCCGGGGCAGGATCACCTAGAGCAGGTCACACTGGAAAGCACTCAGGGAGGTTCTGAATGTCTCCACAGAAGGAAACTCCACTACCTCTCTGGGCAGCCTGCTCCAGTGTTCTGCCTCCTTCTCAGTGATAAAGTTTCCCCTTGTGCTCACATGGAACCTCCTATGCTGCAGCTTGCACCCCCTGCCCCTTGTCCTGTCCTCTGGCATTTAGAATAAACCTTTATTTAGAATAAACCAAACCAGGTTGGAAGAGACCTTCAAGATCATCACATCCAACCCATCAACCAATCCAACCCACCTAAACAACTAACCCATGGCACCAAGCACCCCATCAAGTCTCCTCCTGAATACCTCCAATGACGGCGACTCCACCACCTCCTTGGGCACATCTCTGAGAAGAGCCTGGCTCTACCCTCATGGCACTCACAAGTCATAGAATCAGAGCACTGACAATAGGGTTGGAAAGGACCTCAAGGATCAACCAGTTCCAACCCCCCTGCCATGGTCAGGGACACCTCACACTGCAGCAGGTTGCTCACAGCCACATCCAGCCTGGCTGCAAACACCTCCAGGCAGGAGGCTTCCACCACCTCCCTGGGCAACCTGTGCCAGGCTCTCACCACCCTCCTGGGGAACAACTTCTTCCTCACAGCCAATCTCAATCTCCCCATTTCTAGTTTTGCTCCATCCCCCCCCAAGTCCTATCCCTCCCTGACACCCTCAAAAGTCCCTCCCCAGCTTTCTTGTAGCTCCCCTTAAGAGATGTGCCCAGACCATGAGGCTTCTGAATCCTGCCTGCTTCCTTCTCAGATCAACCAAAGGGTTCTCCACAGCATCAGCTGATTTAGGTGAGAAAAAACCCCAAACCCCAGGGATGTTCTTATCCCTAACAGCTTCTGTGTCCTCCCATAAGAACAAAATGAAGAGCAACCTCCTCAGCAGTTTCTTCTTTAGTAACAGAGAATTTAAGGCTCATTTGTAGATGTCTCCCAGAAAACCTCCTTACCTCCAAAATCAGCAACAACTGCATGGCCATCCTCATACAGCAGAATATTGTGACTGAGGGGGAGGGAAAAAACATTGTCATAGGTTTAAGAGTGTCTTGAATCATAGAATCAATAAGGTTGGAAAAGACCTCAAAGCTCATCAAGACCAACCTCTCACCCAAGACCTCACGACTACTAAACCATGGCACCAAGTGCCACATCCAATCCCCTCTTGAACACCTCCAGGGGTGGGGACTCCACCACCTCCCTGGGCAGCACATTCCCATGGCTAACAACTCTCTCTGGGAAGAACTTTCTCCTCACCTTGCCAGTGAAAAGTTTGGGGGTTTTGGTTCCTAGCTAAACTCCTGAGGAGCTCAAATCATCTGCTTAAGTAGAGCAATGGCTTCAGATAAACCCCTTTGAACTACACTTGATATTTATTTACTGGTTGACAGCAGCTGAACAGGAGCCAGCAGTGTGCCCAGGGGGCCAAGAAGGCCAAGGGCATCCTGGCCTGCAGCAGGAGCAGTGTGGCCAGCAGGAGCAGGGAAGTCATTCTGCCCTGTGCTCAGCACTGCTGAGGCCACACCTTGAGTCCTGTGTCCAAGTTCTGGGCTCCTCAGGTTAGGAAAGAGGTTGAGCTGCTGGAAGGTGTCCAGGGAAGGGCAAGAAAGCTGGGGAGGGGTCTGGAGCACAGCCCTGGGAGGAGAGGCTGAGGGAGCTGAGGTTGCTTAGCCTGGAGAAGAGGAGGCTCAGGGGAGACCTTCTTGCTCTCTACAGCTCCCTGGAGGGAGGTTGTAGCCAGGTGGGGGTTGGTCTCTTCTCCCAGGCAAGCAGCACCAGAACAAGAGGACACAGCATCAAGCTGTGCCAGGGGAGGCTTAGGATGGAGGTGAGGAAGAAATTCTTCCCAGCAAGAGAGATTGGCCATTGGGATGTGCTGCCCAGGGAGATGGTGGAGTCCCCATCCCTGGAGGTGTTTAGGAAGAGCCTGGCTGAGGCACTTGGTGCCATGGTTGAGTTGATCAGATGATGTTGGGTGATAGGTTGGACTTGATGCTCTCTGAGGTCTTTGCCAACCTGGTTAATGCCCTATTCTATTCTATTCTATTCTATTCTATTCTATTCTATTCTATTCTATTCTATTCTACCCCATCCCATCCCATCCCATCCCACCCCATCCCATCCCATCCTGTCCCATCCCATCCCATCCCACCCCACTGTTACAAAGCCCACATTAATTCCAAGAAGGCAAAGCCAGCAGCTTCATCAATGGGAATGTCAGCTCCTAATCAATTCTAGAGCAAACCAATTTGTGCAATTAGCTACAGCTCATGTGTCACAGCTTCATTCAGTGTGAGCCCTGCAGTGAGGAGGAGGAGAAAGAGATGATGTTTGGATAGAAACACAGCCATGGGCTTTGAGCAAAGTGACATGGACTGATCTCTTTCCTTCTCTTCTAAGGTTCATATTGATGTGAATCCATGGTGCTGCTTCCTGATTTATGGAAGGGTAGGAACACAGATCTGAGGAGTCACTACAGAATGGGCTAGACACCACCAGAGGCAGAGAGAAATCCATTAAGCTGAGGGGGGAAAAAGTGATGACACAATGGTAATTCCTGGGGTGCTGGCCAACAGCTGGCTGAAGATGAGCCAGTGTATGCCCAGGGGGCTGGGAAGGTCACCAACCCCCTGGCTTGGATCAGCAACAGAGTGATCAGCAGGGCCAGGGCAGGGATTATCCCCCTGGACTGGGCACTGGTGAGGCCACATCTTGAGTACTGGGTTCAGTTTTGGGCCCCTCACTCCAAGAAAGACATTGAGGGGCTGGTGCAGGCCCAGAGAAGAGTGATGAAGCTGGTGAAGGGTCTGGGGAACAGATATGGTGAGGAGGAGCTGAGGGAGGAGCTAGTTGTGAGGTCTGTGGTGACAGGTTGGACGCGATGATCCTCGAGGTCTCTTCCAACCTGAGCGATACTGTGAGACTGTGAGACTGTGAACTGGGGGGGTTCAGTCTGGCGGAGAGGAGGCTGAAGAAAGACCTCCTGGTTCTCTACAACTCCCTGAGAGGAGGTTGGTGCCAGGTGGGGGTTGGTCTCTTCTCCCAAAGAACAAGTGACAGGACAAGAGGAAACGGCCTCGAGTTACACCAGGGGAGGTTTAGGTTGGATATGAGGAACAATTTCTTCCCCTTCAGGGCCCAGGCTGCCCAGGGCAGTGGTGGAGGCCCCATGCCTGGAGGAGTTTCAAAGCCATGGAGATGTGGTGCTGAGGGCCATGGTTTAGTGGTGACCTGGCAGTACTGAGTCAAGGGTTGGGCTTCATAATCTTGGAGGTCTCTTCACAGGATCATAGAATCAACAAGGTTGGAAAAGACCTCAGAGATCATCAAGTCCAACCTGTCACCCAACACCTCCTGACAACTAAACCATGGCTCCAAGTGCCACATCCATTCCCTGTTTGAACACCTCCAGGGATGGTTGTTTCCAAGCAAAACAACTCTATGATTCTAAATCAACATCTGTGGAGACTGGTGACTGCAACCAAGGAAGGGTCAGGGGTGATGGCTGCTGTCCTGTGAAGGGCAGAGCCTGTGCTGCCCATGGCCAGGGTGGTGGTTTGCCCAGGAGGGATCTTGCTGATGGGAATGCTGGAGGTGCCATGTGAGGGCTGTGGGGCTGAGTTGTCCTTGCTTCTGCTCATCCCAAGCTGCCCCTGCCCCAGGCTGACATGCAGGGCTGAAGGCTGAGGCTCAGATTCACCCCTTCCTCCTGCACTGCAGTGAGAGATCCCAGGGAAATGAGATCCCCACTGGAGACATTTGTGTAGGGTTTTATTTCCACAGGCAGTTTCTGGAGCTAGAAAGAAAGGAATAAACAGAGGGAAATTCTTGTTTGGTCAGCAGATGTCTGGGGCAATCTCTGCCAGGGCATCCAGAGATGAGAGCAATCATTTATCAGAGATAATTACTTGTACTGACACTTATTAAAGTGTTGTGATTCCTGGGGAATCTTGGAAACCATGGCAACTGCAGGCTGCAGGGGATGGAGAGGCTCAGGGAGCCAGAACTTTACCCTAGGCTGTCAGCAGAGACATTTGAAGGCTTAAAGTTGCATCTGCTGGATTTGTCCTGAAACTACCAGAACCAAGGAGGTGAATGGTGAGATTTGTGTGGTGGTTCAAACCCACTGAGTGAAGGTAATGTGAAGAACAGGCAGCTTTCTTTACATACCATTTGTTCAAAGGCACTGAGGGCTGTGGCAGGAAATCTCCTCCCCCTGTCTGTGTCCTTCCTACTCACTGCAGGACTTCAAAGAATAAGCTTCCAGGTGGGAAGAGGACAGCTACCAAAAAGATTTGGCCACAGGACTGCAAACATTTCCTACCCAGTTTATAAGAGGGTTGTCTTAGGAGCAGCTAGGCAGGAGAGCTGCAAACCCAAGCCACAGCCCAAGCAAATATAACCAAACCTGGCTTGATGGCTGCACCCAAAGAGTGGCTGTCAATGGCTCCATGTCCCAGTGGAGGCCAGGGACAAGCAGAGTCCCTCAGGGATCATTCCTGGGACCTGTCTTGTTCAACATCTTTGTGGGTGCCATGGACAGTGGCACTGAGTGCACCCTCAGCAGGGTTGCTGATGACACCAAGCTGTGTGGTGCAGCAGACAGCTGGAGGGAAGGGATCCATCCAGAGGGACCTGGACAGGCTGGAGAGGTGGGCACAAGCCAACCTCAGGAGGTTCAACAAGAGCAAGGGCAGGGTCCTGCAGCTGGGTCGAGGCAATCCCAGGCACAAATCCAGGCTGGGCAGTGACTGGCTGGAAAGCAGCCCTGAGGAGAGAGCCTTGGGGGTGCAGGGGGAGGAGAAGCTCAACAGGAGCTCTCAGTGTGCAGTTGCAGCCCAGAAAGCCAATCAGATCCTGGGCTGCAGCAGCAGAAGTGTGGCCAGCAGGGCAAGGGAGGTGATCCTCCCCCTCTGCTCAGCTCTGGGGAGACCCCACCTGGAGTACTGCCTCCAGTTCTGGAGCCCCTATTACAAGAGGGATCTGGAGGGGCTGGAAGGTGTCCAGAGAAGGGCCACGAGGATGAGCAGAGGGCTGGAGCTGCTCTGCTGTGAGGACAGACTGAAGGAGTTGGGGCTGTTCAGTCTGGAGAAGAGAAGGCTCCCAGGTGACCTCATTGTGGCCTTCCAGTATCTGAAGGGGGCTCCAGGAAGGCTGGGGAGGGACTGCTCAGGATCTCAGGTAGTGATAGGACTAGGGGGAATGGAATGAAGCTGGAGGTGGGGAGATTCAGGCTGGATGTGAGGAGGAAGTTCTTCCCCATGAGAGTGGTGAAGCCCTGGAATGTTTAAGGCCAGGCTGGATGAGGCTCTGGGCAGCCTGATCTAGTGTGGGGTGTCCCTGCCCATGGCAGGGGGGTTGGAACTAGCTGATCCTTGTGGTCCCTTCCAACCCTGACTGATACTATGAAACTATGATACCCAACCCAATCCAAACTAGCCAACCAAACCCAAACTAAGTCAAACCTAAGCCAACCAAACCCAACCCAAACAAATCAACCAAACCAACCCAACCAAATGGAGAGCTGCACACCAAAACCACAACCCAACCAAATCTACTCAAACCCACCCAAATCTACCCAAATCAAATCTACCCAAACCCATTCCAAACAAATCAACCAAACCCAACCAAACCAGCCAAATGGAGAGCTGCACACCAAAACCCAACCCAACCAAATCTAACCAAACCAAACCCAATCTGACCAAATCAGCCAAACCCAACCCAAACCCAACCAAACCAAACTTAACCAACCCCAACCCAACCAGCTCAACCAAATGGAGAGTTTGCATACCAAAACCCAACCCAACCAAACCCAATCTGAACAAATCAGCCAAACCTAACCCAAACAAATCAACCAAACCAAGCAAACCTAACCAAACCAACCAACCCAACCAGCCCAACCAACTGGAGAGCTGCACACCAAAACTACAATCCAACCAAAGATAACCAAACCAACCAAATATAACCCAACCAGCCCAATCAGATGGAGAGCTGCACACCAAACCCACAACCCAACCAAATGCCTGATTCTATGATTCCTTGCCCCTGATCCTATCAATACAGGACTTCTTGCTGCTTTCCTGCTGCCTACTCAGGTTTACCCATAAGATAAAATAGAATCATAGAATCAATAAGGTTGGAAAAGACCTCAGAGATCATCGAGTCCACCCTATGACCTAACACTTCTTGACAACTGAACCATGGCTCCAAGTGCCACATCCAAGCCTTTCTTGAGCACCTCCAGGGATGGTGACTCCACCACCTCCCTGGGCAGCACATCCCAAGGGCCAATTACTCTTTCTGGGAAGAACTTTCTCCTCACCTCCAGCCTAAACCTCCCCTGGCACAGCTTGAGACTGTGTCCTCTTGTTCTGGTGCTGGGTGCCTGGGAGAAGAGACCAAGCCCCACCTGGCTACAACCTCCCTGCAGGCAGTTGGAGAGAGCAAGAAGGTCTCCCCTGAGCCTCCTCTTCTCCAGGCTAAGCAACCCCAGCTCCCTCAGCCTCTCCTCCCAGGGCTGTGCTCCAGACCCCTCCCCAGCTTTCTTGCCCTTCTCTGGACACCTTCCAGCAGCTAAACATCTTTCCTAACCTGAGGAGCCCACAACTGGACACAGGACTCAAGGTGTGGCCTAATGAAGATGGAAAGCAGGCATTTCCCAATGTGCTATACAAAGAAGAGACTCCCTCCCCACCTCCCCACCCCCCTAGGTAACTAAACAACCTGAATATTCCATTCTGAGTCAGTCCTCCAGGATGGCCTGCACTATGAGTAATGATAAACCCTAGCAGCCTATCAAACAGCTGCCTGTGCAATGGGAAATGCTGACAATTCCAGAGAGAATTCCCATGAGCTTTCTGCCTTCCTGAAAACCAAACCCAACCATGACTTCTCTGGCAGCTTAGAGAAGAGGAGACTGAGAGGTGACCTCAGCAATGTTTATAAAGATGTGAAGGGGGCCTACAAGAAAGCTGGGGAGGGACTTTTGAGGGTGTCAGGGAGGGATAGGACTGGGGGGGATGGAATAAAACTAGAAATGGGGAGATTGAGATTGGCTGTGAGGAAGAAGTTGTTGCCCATGAGGGTGGTGAGAGCCTGGCACAGGTTGCCCAGGGAGGTGGTGGAAGCCTCCTGCCTGGAGGTGTTTGCAGCCAGGCTGGATGTGGCTGTGAGCAACCTGCTGTGGTGTGAGGTGTCCCTGGCCATGGCAGGGGGTTGGAACTGGCTGAGCTTTGAGGTCCCTTCCAGCCCTGACAATTCTCTGATTCTATGACTTGTGAGTGCCATGAGGATAGAGCCAGGCTCTTCTCAGAGATGTCCAAGGACAGGACAAGGGGCATGGGGTGCAAGCTGCAGCATAGGAGGTTCCATGTGAGCACAAGGGGAAACTTTATCACTGAGAGGGAGGCAGAACACTGGAGCAGGCTGCCCAGAGAGGTAATGGAGTCTCCTTCTGTGGAGACATTCAGAACCTGCCTGGATGCTTCCCAGTGTGACCTGCTCTAGGTGATCCTGCCCCGGCAGGGGGGTTAGGCTGGATGAGATCCCTCCCAAGCCCTGACGCTGCACGATTCCGGGACAGGGCAGGGAAGTCTCGGCCGTGCAGCTGGGAGGCTGTGCACAGAGGGGTCACTAGATGGGGATGCAGCGCACGAGTTGGGAGCACATCCTCTCGGAGCGCTCCTACCACCCTGGGGCTCTCCGGACAGGGATGAACGACCCTTGGCTCGGCTCCTCGTGGCTGACATGCACATGTTCGTGCTGGAGAGAGCATTCGAATTGTGCTCACTTGGCCACAAGCGCCGAGAAGAGCAAACTGTTAGGAAGCGCTGCAAAGGCTGGAGGAGATAATTCCTCCTGGTTGCCAAGTCTCTTATCTCACAGAAGGGCTACAAACTGAGAGAGCTTTGTGTGTTGTGCCTGTCGATGTGCTGTGGAGCCAAGCCCTGAGAGGGCTATAATTGGGGCTTTATTAGCTACACTTTCTCCTGGAATCTTATTTTGTGTGTGCCCAGTGCCTAATGGACCAAAAAAAGGAATGAGGAGGATGGCAAAAAGCGACAGATCCCTTCCCCCCACCCCCCTCCAGTCATAGAATCATAGAATTGTTTTGGTTGGAAAAGACCTCCAAGGTCATCGAGTCAAAGTTTCAGTCTAAAACCACCATGGCCACTAAACCATGTCCCACAGTGCCATGGCCACATCTGAGGACAGACTGAGGGAGTTGGGGCTGTGCAGGCTGGAGAAGAGAAGGCTCACACCAGACCTAATTGTGACCTTGCATTATCTGCAGGGGGCTCCAAGAAAGCTGGGGAGGGACTTGTGAGGGTGTCAGGGAGTGATAGGACTGGGGGGAATGGTACAAAACTAGGAATGGGTAGCTTGAGATTGGATGTGAGGAAGAAGTTGTTCCCCAGGAGGGTGGTGAGAGCCTGGCACAGGTTGCCGAGGGAGGTGGTGGAAGCCTCCTGCCTGGAGGTGTTTGCAGCCAGGCTGGAGGTGGCTGTGAGCAACCTGCTGTAGTGTGAGGTGTCCCTGGCCATGGCAGGGGGGTTGGAACTGACTGATCCTTGAGGTCCCTTCCAAGCCTGACAATTCTATGACTCTTGGACACCACCAGGGATGGTGTTTCCACTACCCTTTGATCCCACATCAGCTCAGTCCCTCTGGTATTGGTGGCTACCTCTCCCAAAGACAGACATCTTCCCTGGTGTGCAGAAGACATTACTGGTTTCATGAGCACTGTGAGACTGCAAATATGGCTCAGTGCCTCTCCAAAACCTTGATCTTGACCATCTATGTTTCTCCTGACACCAGCCCCTGTTCCATGGATTTGGACTGGACTGTGGAACTTGAAATCAAAGCTGCTGGCAGCAGCCTTTACCTCCTGCAGTACTTCTTTGCTGGGGGATAGAGAAGAAAAGGTTTGAAGCTCTGTCAATCAAAATGACCAAATTTGAGTCTAGTCCAAGATGTTTTCTATGTTCTGTCAGGGGCTCAGTCTAATCTCCTGGCAGGTTTTGCCATATAAAGTGAGATGCTCTGCCAGAGATGAGGCTTGAGGCCAGCTTTGTGTCCCGTTACTAGATTTCACTCTGACATTTCATTTTGAAGTCTGTCCAGCTTTGGGGAAGGTTTTGGACTGGATGATCTTGGAGGCCCTTTCCAAGTTAACTATTCTGTGATGCTATTAACCAGAGCTTTCCAGCAGCCTCTTTCCTCCAGCCTCTCAGCTCTCCAGCAGCTCTTTATGCAATAGAGTACAGGGGGCTGTAAGGAATTTGCTCATCCCCCAAGCACAGAGCAAACACCTCTCTGCATATTTATACACATATGGGCTTCTGCTTCTCTGGAGCCACAAATGCCTTTCAAAGGCTCTCATTTCCTGCTCCTCTTCTTCACACTGAGTGTACAAACCCATGTGCCATTCGACTATGATGCTGACATCCCCAACAGCACACAGCTGGGAGAACTGAAGTGCTCCTGCTCCATACGCTGATGAGTTTTCACCACCGTGCTCAGCACCTGGGAGTGAAAGACTCTTCATGCCCACAAACCCCAGCAGGTCTGCAGGAGGTTGGCCACCCAACAACAAAGAACCAGCACCTCTCTTGGTTCTGCAGGCTGAAAGTGCCAGGGCAGCAATCTCACAGATTGCATTGGGTTGGGAGGGACCCTCAAAGGTCATCTTGTCCAACCCCCCTGCAGACAGCAGGGACAGCTCCAGCTAGATCAGGCTGCCCAGGGCCACACCGAGTCTGCTCTTGAATGTCTCCAGAGATGGGGCCTCAACCACATCTCTGGGCAACCTGTTCCAGTATTTCACCACTCTCACTGCCTCCTGATGTCCAGTCTAAATCTATCCTGCTCCAGCTTCAAGACAGAGGATGTGACTGAGCTGGGACACCCTGGGCTCAGCTGAGCAATGGTTTCTCAGCTGTGTTTAGGACTCAAGGCAGAGGATGTGGCTGAGGTGGGGCTGCCCTGGCAGGTGGCTTAGGAAGGTCCATGGAGGCAGCTATGCCCTCCTCTGAAACTCAGCACCCCACTGCTCCCTGTGTGTGGCAGGGAGATATGGGGTGTCTAGGGGAGAGGATGTGGTATGGTCTGGCCAGGCTGGTGACTAGAGAGGCTCCAGGAATGCAGGCTGTGAGGGATGATGATTTTGGCCACAGCAACCCCATGCAGAGCTACAGGCTCGGGTCAGAGTGGCTGGAGAGCTGCCAGACAGAGAGGGACCTGGGGGTGCTGATTGACAGCCGCCTAAACATGAGCCAGCAGTGTGCCCAGGTGGCCAAGAAGGCCGAGGGCATCCTGGCCTGCATCAAGAATAGTGTGGCCAGCAGGAGCAGGGAAGTCATTGTGCCCCTGGACTCTGCTTTGGTTAGGCCACACCTTGAGTACTGTGTCCAGTTCTGGGCTCCTCAGTTTAAGAAAGATGTTGACACACTTGAACATGTCTAGTGAAGGGCAACGAGGCTGGGGAGGGGTCTGGAGCACAGCCCTGGGAGGAGAGGCTGAGGGAGCTGGGGTTGCTTAGCCTGGAGAAGAGGAGGCTCAGGGGTGACCTCATTGCTCTCTCCAACTCCCTGAAGGGAGGTTGGAGCCAGGTGGGGGTTGGTGTCTTCTCCCAGGCAACCAGCACCAGAACAAGAGGACACAGTCTCAAGCTGTGCCAGGGGAAGTTTAGACTTGAGGTGAGGAGGAAGTTCTTCACTGAGAGAGTCATTGGTCATTGGAATGTGCTGCCCAGGGAGGTGGTGGAGTCCCCTTCCCTGGAGGTGTTCAAGAGGGGATTGGAGGTGGCACTTGGAGCCATGGTCTAGTCGTGAGGTCTGGGGTGACAGGTTGGACTCAATGATCTCAGAGGTCTCTTCCAACCTTGGTGATACTGTGAAATACTGTGATGAAGGCAGGGTTTAAATTACCCAACAACTGCTTGAGAACTGATTTCCCCAGGTGATGGAGGCTGAAGCAGGCTGGTGGGGGTGGGGGGAGCTGTGCCTCCTGAATTTGTGGTCTTAACCCAGCTGGGGCAAAGGCAGGGGGCGGGCAGCTCCCCATCAGCGACCGCTGGAAGAAGGAAAGGGATGGTGGGTGAAGAGGGAGCTGGCTGCAGCCTAAGGCATGCAGGAGAGCTAACACTCATTTCTGGTCTCTCTACAAGGGCTCAGTGAAATCCATTGACTGTGACAGATCAGTAGCAAGGGATCAGAATTCATTATTCTGCCGGGGGGACGTCTGGAGATGTGAGCTTCCCTTCCAAACTTTGAAGATGCTCGCTGGATCTCGCTTTCCTGGGAGAGACTTTGTAGTGAGGACACAGAATGGGAGCAGGGAAGGCAAGCTTGTGAGGAGCAGGAATCAGGAATTAACAAAACTGCAGCTTTGATTCTTTTCCTTTGTTTGTTTCTCTGTTTGATCAAGATGAAGCACAGCCAGCAGCAGGCGAAGCAAGGAAGCGAGCGTCTGCGCTCCAAACGCAGCCACGCAGGGCCCCAGCTTGGAAGGAGCAGCTCAAAAGCGTCACTCAGCAGCACTGAGGGATGCAGTGCCAAGCACCATGAACTGGGATTCTTCAGAAGGTACTGGAGAAGACTGTGGCCAGCAGATCAAGGGAGGTTCTCCTCTCCCTCTACTCTGCCCTGGTGAGGTCACAGCTGGAGTTTTGAGTCCAGTTCAGGGCTGCCCAGTTCAAGAGAGACAGGGAACTGCTGGAGAGAGTCCAGGGGAGCCTACAAAGATGCTGAGGGGCCTGGAGCAGCTCTGTGAGGAGGAAAGGCTGAGAGCCCTGGGGCTGTTGAGCCTGCAGAAGAGCAACCCCAGAGGGGAGCTGAGCAATGCTCAGCAAGAGCTAAAGGAGCTGTGGGGGGCAAGAGGCTGGGGCCAGACTCTGCTCAGTGGTGCCCAGGGACAGGACAAGGGGCAGTGGCCACAAACTGGAACCCAGAAGGTTCCACCTAAAGAGCAGGAGAAATGTTTTTGTTGTGAGGGTGCTGGAGGCCTGGAGCAGGCTGCCCAGAGAGGTTGTGGAGTCTCTTTCTCTGCAGGGATTCCAAACCCCCCAGGCCACTGTGATCCTGGGCAAGCTGCT
This sequence comes from Melanerpes formicivorus, assembly GCF_026170545.1. Taxonomy (NCBI): domain Eukaryota; kingdom Metazoa; phylum Chordata; class Aves; order Piciformes; family Picidae; genus Melanerpes; species Melanerpes formicivorus. Next base: position 269,267 of record NW_027142574.1, on the reverse strand, counting down.
GTGGGTGCCCCTGCTTAAGTGGTGGGGTTGTACTGGATGATCTCCAGAGGTCCCTCCCAGCTGCCACCATGCTGGGATCCTAGGACCCCAATCAGCAGGGAAGGATCCATGTACCCCAAAGGAGGTAAAACCGAAGGTGGGGGTTAGGGGAGTAAGAGCCAGGCAGCAGAACCACTGCTGCCAGCACCTTTTCTCCCAAGGCAGGATCAGGCCTGCACAGGGCCATGGTTCCATTGCACTCTGCAGGCTGTGCCCATGTTGGTCTTTTATCCTAGCAGAGCCACAGCTCAGCAATGAGCTGCACTTTCCCAGGCAGCTCAGGAGTAGGCTGAAGTGTGCTGAGCATCACTTCTTGGAGGAGAAAATGAGAAAGCCTTCATTTTTTTTACACACTAATTCAGGAGGGTTTTTTTTTCCCCAACCACTGTGTTACTATCACAGAATGCAAATGAGTTTTGCTGCAGGGAGAAGACATCTGCTGTAGATGCAACCAGAAAAGATGACAAGAGCTGGAACATCTCCCTCTGTCTGCACTTAGCTGGGCCTGGCTGCAACAGCCTGATGCTGTTCCACTGCTGTCACACTCATGGGAGATGAGGAGGTAATAGAAGAGAATTAACCAGGTTGGAAAAGACCTTTGAGATCATTGAGGCCAGCCTATCATCCAACACCATCTAAGCAACTCAACCATGGCACCAAGTGCCTCAGCCAGGCTCTTCTTACATACTTCCAGGGATGGGGACTCCACCACCTCCCTGGGCAGCACATCCCAATGGCCAATCTCTCTTTCTATGAAAAACTTCTTCCTAACATCCAGCCTGAACCTCCCCTGGCACAGCCTGAGACTGTGTCCTCTTGTTCTGGTGCTGGCTGCCTGGGAGAAGAGACCAACCTCTGCCTGTCTACAACCTCCCTTCAGGTAGTTGTAGACATCAAGAAGGTCTCCCTTGAGCCTCCTTCTCTCCAGGCTGAGCAACCCCAGCTCCCTCAGTCTCTCCTCACAGGGCTGTGTTCCAAACCCCTCACCAACTTCCTTGCCCTTCTCTGGACTCGTTCCAGCAAGTCAACCTCCTTCCTAACCTGAGGGGCCCAGAACTGGACACAGGACTCGAGGTGTGGCCTAACCAGTGCAGTGTACAGGGGCAGAATGACCTCCCTGCTCCTGCTGGCCACACTGTTCCTGCTGCAGACCAGGATGCCATTGGCCCTCTTGGCTGCCTGGGCACACTGCTGGCTCATGTTCAGCCTACCATCAACCAGCACCCCCAGGTCCCTCTCTGCCTGGCTGCTCTCAGCCACTCTGACCCCATCCTGTAGCACTGCCTGGGGTTGTTGTGGCCAATGTGCAGAACCTGGCACTTGGATGTGTTCAGTCTCCTGCCCTTGGACTCTGCCCATCTGTCCAGCCTGTCGAGGTCTCTCTGCAGAGCCTCTCTACCCTCCAGCAGATCAACTCCTGCCCCCAGCTTGGTGTCATCAGCAAATTTACTGCTGATGGACTCAATGCTCTCATCCAGATCATCAATGAAGATGTTAAAGAGCACAGGGCCCAGCACTGCTCCCTGGGGCACACCACTGGTGCCTGGCTGCCAGCTGGCTGTGGCACCATTCACCACCACTCTCTGGGCTCAGCCTCCAGCCAGCTCCTAACCCATCACAGTGTGCTCCCATCCAAGCCAGACCCCTCCCCAGCTTTGTTGCCCTTCTCTGGACACCTTCCAGTAAGTCACCCATGAGTCAGGGTCCAGTGGTGTAATCAGAAAGCATCAGACAGAAGTGTGGAAGCATCACCACCTGAGCCAGGCAGGCTTTTTACACAGCCAGAGGATTGCTTCAGTTCTGGTTGCAGAAAGACACCAGCTGCATGCACCAAATCAAGAGCAAGGCTTCTGCAAACCAGCAGCACAAACACAGGATTTCAGACAAGCTGGGGGTGTGGAGAAGGAGCCACAGAACCCTCTAAGCTAGGTCAAAAGCCTCCAGTGAGGGTTTCCATGCACCAGGCACTCTGCCTTCACAGCACACAGCCTCTGAAGGGCTGAGGAAGTGGAGAGATCAAAGTGTGCAGCTGTGGCCACGGCAGCCCTCCCATGGTGTTTATCACAGTGTTGGCTGATCCCTGAGCACTCAGGAGAGCGAGAAAGGATGTGAACAAAAAGAAATGAGAAAGTTGGCAGTGGCTTGCATGATGAATGGAAAATGAAAGCAATACTGATGGCCTCAACAAAGAGGCAGAAGATCTACAGATATGAGCAAGAACAGTCAAGTGAGGAACACAAATTTTAGCAGATAATAGATTTTAAGGGGGGGAAAGAAAAAACCAGGGAAGCTCTCCCAACCAGGACTCCCACACATCACTGTCCTCCAGGTTTCCAGCTTCAGCTGAGCCCAAGCCCTGGGATGATAAATGAAATCACAGAAGTGTGGTGGGTTCATCCAGCACAGCCATGGCACTCTTAGGTTATGTTTAGCCTGATTTTTTTAGCACCCCTATATGCTATCCATCAAAATAGGTAAGTGATTTGAGTAGGACATGTGGAGTTGTTTGGAGACACCACACCACCCCCACCCTCCCCAATGTCAGATGAAAATGTTATTCAAACACAACCAGAGGGATTCCTAAAGGCTGTACCCTGTGGGGACAGGGATCATACAAACCCACAGGCTTTTCTGTGGCCTTGGTTCAAATTGGACCTCTGTCAGCTGGGGCAAAAATGACCACAACCACACAATGTGCATAAAGTGTGTGGAGCTTCAGAGTGGAAGGGGAGAGGGTGGGAGGGGAGAGGGTGGAAGGGGAGAGGGTGGAAGGGGAGAGGGTGCAGGGGGAGAGGGTGCAGGGGGAGAGGGTGCAAGGGGAGAAGGTGCAAGGGGAGAGGGTGCAGGGGGAGAGGGTGCAAGGGGAGAGGGTGCAAGGGGAGAGGGTGCAAGGGGAGAGGGTGCAAGGGGAGAGGGTGGAATAAACCAGGTGGGAAAAGACCTCAGAGATCATCAAATCCAACCTATCTTCCAACACCATCTAATCAACTCAACCATGGCACCAAGTGCCTCAGCCAGGCTCTTCCTGAACACCTCCAGTGATGGGGACTCCACCACCTCCCTGGGCAGCACATTCCAGTGGCCAATCCCTCTGTGAAGAATTTCTTCCTCACCTCCAGCCTATACCCCTCCTGGCACAGCTTGAGACTGTGTCCTCTTGTTCTGGTGCTGGGTGCCTGGGAGAAGAAACCAACCCCCACCTGGCTACAACCTCCCTTCAGGGAGCTGTAGAGAGCAATGAGGTCTCCCCTGAGCCTCCCCTTCTCCAGGCTAAGCAGAAGCTCAAGGCTCTTTGTGTGCCTCAAATAAACCCAGCTTGGTGATACACAGGGTCATGACCTGGGCTGACAGGTTTTGGGGAGAGGCTGAGAGCTCAGGCAGACCCTGCTGTGCATGGTGTGTGCAAGTGCTGCTGACAGAGCAGCACTGAGAGGGCCATCCTGGTGCTGAGGACGTGTCTGAAAGCAGGAGACAGCCTCTGGAAGGGCTCTGTCAGCCTGGTACCCCCAGCAAACACCACACTTCGTCATATGTCTTTCCTAAGGTAAAAAATACAACCCACAGAAATCAGGCCTGGGAGGTGCCACTCAAAACCTCTGCTACTGCCTCAACAGCCCTTGGAAATTTGCAAGCCACAGATGAGAAAGGAACTCTGAAGCCCCTGTTTTGAGCAATACAGCAAGGGGAATCTGTTCTGATCTGGCAGAAGGTGAATAATGAGTTCAGCAGATCAGAAACTAATTGTCTTCTACTGAGGCCACACACAGCTGGAATCACAGAGAGCAAGCCTCATTCTCTTCATGAAGCCATGGAAGGAAAAAGAGGAGAAAAGGCTCTGAAGTGTGTGATCATCCAGGCTTTAACAGCAGCAGGCAGTTCTGCAGCTCTGCAGCCATGGGGGCAGGAGCCAGGCAGAGCACCTTCGGTGTCTGCCCCTTCCTGGAGAAGAGGGCCATGAAAGGATCCTTCTGCCTTTGACATGCTGTGGGTTTAATGAAAGGCAACTGCTATTTTGGGACTTCACAAGGGCTTCTGTAACAAAGAGGAGTTGCAGACACCATCCCCATTACCACCAGGCTCCCAGCTCCTCTTTCATCTCCCTAGCTAAGCCAGCGCTCAAACTTTTACAGCTAGTTAGAGCCATCAAATAAAGGTTAGTTGCTCAAAGGCTTGGTCCCCCCATGTTCAGCTCTTATGGCTTAAATTAAATTGATACTAAAATGGTCTCTCTTTTATTAAAGTGCTATAATCATCGTGGCTACAATCCCTGGCCGTGCTCTCGGCGGCAATAAGCCGCTACGTGCCCGCCAGAGCTGAGAGCTGTCAGAACTTCTCTTTCCACAACTAGAAAGCAAAATAAAACTCCCAATTATCCCCAGAATGGAAGGATAACCCCTTTTCCAGGGTAGAGAGGCATGAAAGATTCCTGGTGGCCTGTGTTCTGCAGAGCCACATTGCAGATTTGGTTCACGCGTTTCCGAGCGTGGCGGCGGGCCGCGGGACTCGCAAAGAGGGGTTGGGAGCTGCGTGAGAAATTGGAGGTAGAAAATGCGAGGCTCCTGTGAAGCCCCTGGCAAAACTTAACACAGAATATCACTCTTGGTCCTTCTCTTAAGTTGTCACAAAGATTTTCATCTGGTAATTGTGGCTGTGGGCTGGCTGGGGCTCAGGCTGGAAGCGTGGCTTCTACTGGCACGCTGGCAACTTGCAGGGATGAAGCTGCTCCCGGCGCTGTGCATCAGGCCTCTGATGTCCTCACAGCACATTATCTCCTGACCCTCACAAATGCCACCTGGAAAAAGCCCACTGAGGCAATGATGTGCTTTGCAGATCTCTAGTGAGATCCTCTTCAGGGCTTCCTCTTGTGGAAAGCATCATTTAAAATCCTCCAGGGCAGAATCTCTCAGCCAGCAGGGCAAAGGTGCGGAGCCAAGCAACCAAGCTAAGCAACCCCAGCTCTCTCAGCCTCTCCTCCCAGGGCTGTGCTCCAGACCCCTCCCCAGCTTTGTTGCCCTTTTCTGGACACCTTCCAGCACCTCAACCTCTTTCCTGAACTGAGGAGCCCAGAACTGGACACAGGACTCAAGGTGTGGCCTAAGCAGTGCTGAGCACAGGGCAGAATGACTTCCCTGCTCCTGCTGGCCACACTCTTCCTGATGCCCTTGGCCTTCTTGGCCACCTGGGCACACTGCTGGCTCATGTTCAGCCTACTGTCAACCACTACCCCCAGGTCCCTTTCTGCCTGGCTGCTCTCAGCCACTCTGACCCCAGCCTGTAGCACTGCCTGGGGTTGTTGTGGCCAATGTGTAGAACCTGGCGCTTGGATGTGTTCAATATCATGCCCTGGGACTCTGCCCATCTGCCCAGCCTGGCAAGGTCCCTCTGCACAGCTCTCCTACCCTCTAACAGATCAACTCCTGCCCCCAGCTTGGGGTCATCAGCAAATTTACTGAGGATGGACTCAATCCCCTCATCCAGATCATCAATAAAGATATTGAACAGGATGGGGCCCAGCACTGCTCCCTAGGGGATATCACTAGTGCCTGGCTGCCAGCTGGATGTGGCTATATATATATATGTACATATACATGGCCCATCAAGAAACAGACAGCTGAACTCAGAGTTGTGGGTAAATATTTACAGCAAAAGAGAAAAAGAAAGAAGGCAAAACAAAACAAAACAAGGAGATGAAACAGTGACAGAAGGGGAGGAGGTGTTGCTTGAGAGCCCAGTGCTGTGTGTCAATAAACTCTCCAAAGTCCCAAACAAAGAGGTTAAACAAGAACCCTGCCTGGTGCATCCCCATCCCTGCAGGGCAGCACCAACATCCTTGTGGTGGGTTGAAATGAGCCCCCCCCAACACAAAATTGCCAGCCCAGCCCAGCCCAGCTGAAAGCAAAGGGAACTGTGTTTACAAGCACTAAATACAACCTAGAACTATGGAATGCCACAACCCTGCCACAATCCTTTACCTCCCTGCTCTGCTTTCAATACAGCCAGCTTTGGTTAGCCCAGAGCAGAGGGTAGGGCAGAACAACTCACCTGAGCAACTCTGGACATGGATATGATGCACAAGTTAGAATAGAGTAAAGTAGAGTAGAGTAGATTGGAGTTAAACAGGTTGGAAAAGACCTCAAAGATCATCCAGTCCAACCTCTCACCCAACACCATCTGATCAACTCAACCATGGCACCAAGTGCCTCAGCCAGGCTCTTCTTAAACACTTCCAGTGATGGTGACTCCACCACCTCCCTGGGCAGCACATCCCAGTGGCCAGTCTCTCTTGCTGGGAAGAATTCCTTCCTCACCTCCAGCCTAAACCTCCCCTGGCACAGCTTGAGACTGTGTCCTCTTGTTCTGGTGCTGGCTGCCTGGGAGAAGAGACCAACTTTCACCTGGTGACAATGTCCCTTCAGGGAGTTGCAGGGGGGTTGGAACTAGATGATCCTTGTGGTCCCTTCCAACCCTGAATGAAACTATGAAACTATGAAACTATGCTTCTAACAAAGTTGGGCCAGATAGAATAGAATAGATCAGGTTGGAAGAGACCTTGAAGATCAAGATGGGAGGACACTCTGGACATGGATGTGACACACAAGTTCCATTGATAGGGAAGATGCTTTCTGCTTCTAACAAAGCTGGGCAGAATAGAATAGAATAGAATAGAATAGAATAGACCAGACCAGACCAGACCAGGTTGGAAGAGACCTTCAAGATCAAGGTAGGAGGACACTCTGGACATGGATGTGACACACAAGTTCCACTGATAGGGAAGATGCTTCCTGCTTCTAACAAAGGTGAGCCAGATGGGAGGACACTCTGGGCTTTAGCAGCTGCACCCTGTGGTGGCAGTTGAGCTTGCAGGACAGAGAAACCAACCTACCTGTTCAGGTCACGATGGATGATGGGCTGGGTGAGGTTGTGGAGGTACTCCATGCCTTTGGCAACATCCACTGCAATGATCAGCTTAAACTGCAGGTCAAGGGTTCTGTGTTTTGGGAAAGGGGAAAGAAAATTGACTCCCATGTAGTAAAAAGAGAGAAATTACCCATGAGGTAATCACACCTGTAATTCACAGAACCTTTGGCCTTGTTTTCAACACAAAATCACAGAAGGGCTTACTTTAGAAGGGACCTCAGAGATCATCTGCTCCAACCTCCCTGCTGTAGACAGGGAAACCTCACAACGAGACTCAGCTGCTCAAGGCCACATCCAACCTGGCCTTGAGCACCCCGATGGAGGAGGCATCCACAGCCTCCCTGGGCAACCTGTTCCAGTGTTTCACCACCCTTGTACTGAAAAACTGCTCCCTGAGACCCAGTCTGAACCTACTCTCCCTCAGCTTAAAACCATTCCCCCTCCTCCTGTTGCTAAACACCCTTATGAGAAGTCCCTCTCCAGCCTTCCTGTAGGATGCCTTCAGGTGCTGATGCCACAGAGCCTGTGTAGATGGGTAGAGTGTAAAAGGATGACAGGAATGTTGTGGCTATTTATTCATTTCCCTTGTTCAGCCCAAAGGCCTGAATCAGAGCTTAGATATTATTTTCTGCTGTGTTCCTTCCTCTCTTCTTTTTCACTGAAAGGAGCTGCATTGACAGCAGCAGAGCTTCACTGATTTTAGAATCAACCAGGTTGGAAGAGACCTCCAAGATCATCCAGTCCAATCTGTCTTCACTGATCTTAGAATCACAGAATCAACCAGGTTGGAAGAGACCAAGATCACCCAGTCCAACCTATCACCCAGGCCCATCCAATCAACCAGACCATGGCACTGAGTGCCTCATCCAGGCTTTCCTTGAAGATCACCAAGGACAGTGACTCCAACACCTCCCTGGGCAGCACATTCCAATGGCCAATTACTCTCTCCCCTCATTCATTTCCCCTCAGTTCAGGAAAGATTTTGAGTTGCTGGAAGGTGTCCAGAGAAGGGCAACAAGGCTGGGGAGGGGTCTGGAGCACAGCCCTGGGAGGAGAGGCTGAGGGAGCTGGGGTTGCTTAGCCTGGAGAAGAGGAGGCTCAGGGGAGACCTTCTTGCTGTCTACAGCTACCTGAAGGGAGGTTGTAGCCAGGTGGGGGTTGGTCTCTTCTCCCAGGCAAGCAGCACCAGAACAAGAGGACACAGTCTCAAGCTGCACCAGGGGAGGTTTAGGCTGAATGTTAGGAAGAAATTCTTCCCAGCAAGAGAGATTGGCCATTGGGATGTGCTGCCCAGGGAGGTGGTGGAGTCCCCATCCCTGGAGGTGTTTAGGAAGAGCCTGGCTGAGGCACTTGGTGCCATGGTTTAGTTGATCAGATGGTGCTGGGTGAGAGGTTGGACTGGATGATCTCAAAGGTCTTTTCCAACCTGGTTAATTCCATTCCATTCCATTCCATTCCATTCCATTCCATTCCATTCCATTCCATTCCATTCCATTCCATTCCATTCCATTCCATTCCATCCTATTCCATCTGATTCCATCCCTGCTTGCCTGGGAGAAGTGACCAACCCCCACCAGGCCACAACCTCCCTTCAGGCAGTTGTAGAGAGCAATGAGGTCTCCCCTGAGCCTCCTCCAGGCTGACCACACTCTCGTTCTGTTGCTGCCTTCCAAACCCTGTCCCACAAACCCAGGGAGCAGATGGGTGAGTACCTCTTCTGCTCGTGGAGCAGGGAGAAGAGGGAGCCTCCAGAAATGTACTGGGTGACAATGGCAAACTGGCTGGGGTCATCCAAGCAAGCTCCCACGAACTGGATGACGCAGGGGTGGTTGAGGCGGCAGAGGATGGAGACCTCTCGGCAGAACATGTCCACGTCAGACTTGGAGCAGTAGGTGTTGGCTCGGTAGCTTCCCATTCACAGGGGAGGAGAGGCAAAAATGTCATCAAATATTAAGAGGTTAACACTTCTCTTACAATGAGACACAGGTCTGGGTTGGAAGGGACCCTGAAGATCATCTAGATCCAACACACCAGCCATGGGCACGGACACCTCCTACCAGACCAGGTGGCTCAAGGCCATGTCCAGCCTGGCTCTGAACACTTTGAGGCTTGGAGGCTCCACAGCTTCTCTGGGCACCTTGTTCCAGAGTCTCACCACCCTCACTGTAAAGGATTTCTTCCTAACATTTCATCCAAATAGAGCTTCTTCCACTTTGAAGCCATCACTCCTGCTCTGAAGGTAGTGAGAGAAACATTCCAGATCAGGTTGTCTGGGGCTCCAAGCAACCTGCTCTAGCTGCAGATGTCCCTGCTGACTGCAGGGGGGTTGGATTGGATCAGAAGTAGTGTGGCCAGCAGGAGCAGGGCAGTCACTGTGCCCTGTGCTCAGCACTGGTTAGCCCACACCTTGAGTCCTGTGTCCAGTTCTGGGCTCCTCAGGTTAGGAAAGATGTTGAGGTGCTGGAAGGTGTCCAGAGAAGGGCAAGAAAGCTGGGGAGGGGTCTGGAGCACAGCCCTGTGAGGAGAGGCTGAGGGAGCTGGGGTTGCTTAGCCTGGAGAAGAGGAGGCTCAGGGGAGACCTTCTTTCTCTCTCCAACTCCCTGAAGGGAGGCTGTAGCCAGCTGGGGGTTGGTCTCTTCTCCCAGGCAACCAGCACCAGAATAAGATGACACAGTCTCAAGCTGTGCCAGGGGAGGTTTAGGCTGGAGGTGAGGAAGAAATTCTTCCCAGCAAGAGAGATTGGCCATTGGGATGTGCTGCCCAGGGAGGTGGTGGAGTCCCCATCCCTGGAGGTGCTCAAGAGGGGATTGGATGAGGCACTTGGTGCCACGGTTTAGTTGCCAGGAGGTGTTAGGTATTAGGTCATAGGTTGGACTTGATGATCTCTGAGGACTTGGTGATCTCTGAGGAGTTTTCCAACCTGGCTGATTCTATAACTCTATGATCTCGCCCCTGGCTGGAGGTTGGGTGAGGCCTTGAGGAACTTGTTCTAGTGGAAGGTGTCCCTACCCATGGCAGGGGGGTTGGAAGAAGATGATCTTTAAGGTCCCTTCCAGCCCAAACCATTCTGTGAATCTGTGAATCTTTGAGGTCCTTTCCAACCCGAAGCAGGCTGTGTCAGCTGATGTCATTAACAGGGGGACGGGAGGGTCAGGGCAACTCACCGTTTGATCGCCACGATCTGGTTCCTGTATCGCCCCTTGTATACTTTGCCAAAGGACCCTAAAAGGGTTTAAAACAAGAAAAAGATCTTTATTGTGAATCATAGAATCAACCAGGCTGGAAAAGACCTCAGAGATCACCAAGTCCAACCTATGACCTAATACCTAACACCTCCTGGCAACTAAACCCTGGCTCCAAGTGCCACATCCAAGCCTTTTGTGAACAGAGATGGTGACTCCACCACCTCCCTGGGCAGCACATCCCAAGGGCCAATCTCTCTTGCTGGGAAGAACTTTCTCCTCACCTCCAGCCTAAACCTTCCCTGGCACAGCTTGAGACTGTGTCCTCTTGTTCTGGTGCTGCTTTCCTGGCTGGGAGAAGAGACCAACCCCCACCTGGCTACAACCTCCCTTCAGGCAGTTGGAGAGAGCAAGAAGGTCTCCCCTGAGCCTCCTCTTCTGCAGGCTAAGCAACCCCAGCTCCCTCAGCCTCTCCTCACAGGGCTGTGCTCCAGACCCCTCCCCAGCTTTCTTGCCCTTCTCTGGACACCTTCAAGTCTCTCAATGTCCTTCTTAAATTGAGGATCCCAGAACTGGACACAGGACTCAAGGTGTGGCCTAAGCAGTGCTGAGCACAGGGCAGAATGACTTCCCTGCTCCTGCTGGCCACACTCTTCCTGCTGCAGGCCAGGATGCCCTTGGTCCTCTCGGCCTCCTGAGCACACTGCTGGCTCCTGTTCATTTGGTGTCAACCAGTACCCCCAGGTCCCTTTCTGCCTGGCTGCCCTCCAGCCACTCTGACCCCAGCCTGTAGATGCATGGGGTCTTTGTGGTCAAAGTGCAGCCCCCAGCACTTGGAGCTGTTCAGTGCCATCCCCTCAGTGAACCCAGAGGGATGTGTTTGGAGTACCTGAGCCGATGATCTCGTGGAACTCCAGCTCGGAGAGCTGCAGGTGGAAGTGGGAGGGCAGCCCGGCTCGGAGAAGGAGCACGTCAGCCTTCTCTGCAACACACAGGTGGGGTGGGGAGGACAGAGGCAGCATGTCACTGCACTGAGCTGCTGCACTGTGAAGGCTCACCTTCCTCCTCTCAGCTGGTGTCTGGGAATCCCATTCCTGCTGCTTTTAGTAACCACAGGAACCCCACAGATTCACAGACTGCATCAGGCTGGAAGGGACCCTTGAAGGGCATCTTGTCCAACCCTCCTGCAGCCAGCAGGGACTGCTCCAACTACAGCAGGGACACCTCCAACTACAGCAGCCTGCCCATGGCCTCATCAAGTCCACAATTAGGTCTCCTCAGAGCCTTCTCCTCTCCAGACTGAACAGCCCCAACTCCCTCAGTCTGTCCTCACAGCAGAGCAGCTCCAGCCCTCTGCTCATCCTCGTGGCCCTTCTCTGGACACCTTCCAGCACCTCCAGATCCTTCCTGGAACAGAGGCTCCAGACCTGGACACAGAGCTCCAGCTGTGCTCTCAGCAGAGTGGAGCAGAGGGGGAGAATCCCTTCCCTGACCCTGCTGGCTCTGCTTCTCCTGCTGCAGCCCAGGCTCTGCTTGGCTCTCTGGTCTGCAAGGGCTCACTGCTGGCTCCTGTTGAGCTTCTCCTCCACCAGCTCCCCCAAGGCCTTTTCTTGAGGGCTGCTCTCCAGCCAGTCCCTGCCCAGCCTATAGCAGTGCTTGGGATTGCCCTGACCCAGCTGCAGGACCTTGCCCTTGGTCTTGTTGAACCTCATGAGGTTGTCCTGGGCTCAGCTCTGCAGCCTGTCCAGCTCCCTCTGGATGGATCCCTTCCCTCCAGCTGTCTGCTGCACCACACAGCTTGGTGTCATCAGCAAACCTGCTGAGGGTGCACTCAGTGCCACTGTCCATCTTTCTTGTAAAGGTAATCCAGGCACTTTACAGTGGAATTCATGGCAATCAGCACAGTATTTGTCTGAATTCATGGATTTCATTAGCACTGCTCCACAATCACACCCTTTACTCCAAAGAAATAAAACCAAATCAATTTTGTAAGGTAAATGAAAGCAAGGTGAATGCTGAGCCTGATGTTGAGCCACAGAGCTAAGGATGTTGCTTCCCACAGAATCCCAGGGAGATGCAACTGCTCCTTGTGCCTGTGGTTACAGTGCTGAACAAGGAACTCCAGGGATGTTGGATCTCCCATAGCCTGTTCAGGCTGACAACCACCCTGGCTAAAAGGACCATGAAAGCTGCACTTCCCCCCTTGCCATCAGCAGTACCTTTAGTCATGCTCTTGATCTTCCCCAGAGGGGATGGCACAGACACATAGGAGCCATCTGAAAGACAAGGACAGATCAGTGGTCACAGAATCATTGGAAAAGACCTCTACAATCATCAAGTTCAACCATCAACCCAACACCACCATGGCCATTAAACCACGGCCCCGAGTGCCACGGCCACAGGTTCCATGAGCTCCAGGGATGGTGACTCCACCACTCCCCTGGGCAGCCTGCTCCAGTGCCTGACCACTCCTGCAGGAAAGAAATTGTTCCTCATGTGCAATACAAACCTCCCCCAGCACCATTTCAGGCCATTTACTCTTCCCTATCACCTGATACTAGGAGGAGAAACCAACCCCCATTTGGCTCCAACCTCCTGTCAGGGAGTTGTAGACAACCAGAAGGTCTCCCCTCAAGCCTCCTTTTCTCCAGGCTCCACAGCCCCAGGTCCCACAGCTGCTCCTCCCCAGCCCTGTTCTCCAGACCCTTCACCAACTTCATTGCCCTTCTCTGGACCTGCTTCAGCCCTCAATGTCTGCCTTGGGCTAAGGGGCTCAAACCTGAACCCAGGATTCAAGGTGTGGCCTTGCCAGTGCCCGGCACAATGACTTCCCTGCTCCTGCTGGCCACACCATTGCTGATCCAGGCCAGGATGCTATTGGCCTTCTTGGCTACCTGGGCACATGCTGGCTCATGGTCAGCCAACATCAATCATCACCCCCAGGTCCTTCTCTGCTGAGCAGCTCTCCAGCCACCTTGCTCCAACTTCCTTGCAAGGGAGTTGTACCAGTTTGTATCAGCTGGGGGTACTGACTGACAGCTGGCTGAACATGAGCCTGCAGTGTGCCCAGGTGGCCAAGAAGGCCAAGGGCACCCTGGCCTGCAGCAGGAAGAGTGTGGCCAGCAGGAGCAGGGAAGTCATTCTGCCCTGTGCTCAGCACTGCTTAGGCCACACCTTGAGTCCTGTGTCCAGTTCTGGGCTCCTCAGTTTAAGAAGGACATTGAGAGACTTGAAGGTGTCCTGAGAAGGGCAACGAGGCTGGGGAGGGGTCTGGAGCACAGCCCTGTGAGGAGAGGCTGAGGGAGCTGGGGTTGCTTAGCCTGGAGAAGAGGAGGCTCAGGGGAGACCTTCTTGCTCTCTCCAACTCCCTGAACAGAATAGAACAGAACAGAACAGAACAGAACAGAACAGAATAGAATAGAATAGACCAGACCAGACCAGACCAGGTTGGAAGAGACCTTCAAGATCATTGTGTCCAACCTATCATCCAACCTATCAACCAATCCAACCCACCTAATCACCTAAACCATGGCACCAAGCACCCCATCATTGTAGCCAGGTCGGGGTTGATCTCTTCTCCCAGGCAACTAGCCCCAGAACAAGAGGACACAGTCTCAAGCTGTGCCAGGGAAGTTTAGGCTGGAGGTGAGGAGAAAGTTCTTCACAGAGAGAGTTGTTGGCCGTTGGCATGTGCTGCCCAGGGAGGTGGTGGAGTCCCCATCCCTGGAGGTGTTCAAGAGGGAATTGGATGTGGCACTTGGTGCCCTGGTCAAGTAGTCATGAGGTCTAGGGTGACAGGTTGGGCTTGATGATCTTTGAGGTCTCTTCCAACCTTGTTGATTCTATGAGTCTATGGCTTTGTGCAGGAGCTCAGATCAGATTCCCAAGCCCTGCCATCCAGGCTGTGAACACATCCTGCTGTCTTGTTCACCCACTGTATTTTCTGGAAGACCTCAGCTTTCTCCAGGTACCAGAAATGTCATCTCTTGTTCTTCTGCTTGACTGGGAGCTGAGCTCTGTAAACACCCAGCTTTAAAGCATCTGTCTGGATGTGTTAATTGCTTGCCCAAATACATCTCCAACACCTTGCAGAAGCTCAGTCCAGCTAAGGCTCTGCACACACTTGAGAGGTGCTGCACCTAAATCTGGGACTGGTCACACTGTGCAGGAAGTGGAAAGAGAAGCTTTGACTGTGGGGTCCTCCTGGTTCCACAGCAAGAGGAATCCCTGGCCTGGAGAAGCCCCAGTGCAGAAGATGTTCACCTCCTCTGTAGGCAGCATTCCCAACACACTGCACAACAGCCTGCTTAGCTAACCCTGGGGATCAATATCCTTCTGGGCTTTTGTCAACACAAAGAAGGATTTTTGCAGCAGAAAGGGTCATTAATTGCTCCCCAGGGGGACTCAGATGCCCCAAACACAAGGGAGTCTGAGCAGTGCAAGACACCAAATGTCAGCACAGCAACCTCAGAGAGGCTGCCTGAGAGAGGTAGGAAGGATGTAGGAAGGTGTGAGCAATGATGGCCAGGGACTGAGCTCCATCTCAGGGCTTTCAGCTTTCCTTCCTAGTGAGTGACATGGAGTGAGAATGGAATGGAATGGAATGGAATGGAATGGAATGGAATGGAATGGAATGGAATGGAATGGAATAGAATGGAATGGAATGGAATGGAATGGAATGGAATGGAATGGACCAGGCTGGAAGAGACCTTCAAGATCATCAAGTCCAACCTATCATCCAACACCATCTAATCAACTAAACCTTGCAACCAAGCACCCCATCAAGTCTCCTCCTGAACACCTCCAATGATGGTGACTCCACCACCTCCCTGGGCAGCCCAATCCAATGGGCAATCACTCTCCCTGTGTAGAACTTCTTCCTGACATCCAGCCTAAACCTCCCCTGACGCAGCCTGAGACTGTGTCCTCTTGTTCTGACAACTCTGGAATGGAATGGACCAGACCAGGTTGGAAAAGACCTCAGAGATCACCAAGTCCAACCTATCACCCAACACAATCTAATCAGCTAAACCATGGCACCAAGTGCCTCAACCAGGCTCTTAAACACCTCCAGTGATGACGACTCCACCATCTCCCTGGGCAGCACATCCCAATGGCCAATCTCTCTTTCTAT
Organism: Melanerpes formicivorus; assembly: GCF_026170545.1. Lineage (NCBI taxonomy): Eukaryota > Metazoa > Chordata > Aves > Piciformes > Picidae > Melanerpes > Melanerpes formicivorus. Next base: position 253,994 of record NW_027142574.1, on the reverse strand, counting down.
GAAGAACTTCTTCCTCACCTCCAACCTAAAACTCCCCTGACACAGCTTGAGACTGTGTCCTCTTGTTCTGGTGCTGCTTGCCTGCCTGGGCGAAGAGACCAACCCCCACCTGGCTACAACCTCCCTTCAGGGAGTTGCAGAGAGCAAGAAGGTCTCCCCTGAGCCTCCTCTTCTCCAGGCTAAGCAACCCCAGCTCCCTCAGCCTCTCCTCACAGCGCTGTGCTCCAGACCCCTCCCCAGCTTTCTTGCCCTTCTCTGGACACCTTCCAGCAGCTCAACATCTTTCCTAAACTGAGGAGCCCAGAACTGGACCCAGGACTCAAGGTTATATTTGTAAGACAAAGGAAGATTTTTGGCCTAAGCTGGAAAATTGTGACTCTCATGACACTAATTTTGTGCCAAACAGACCCCATCCAGAGCTCCCTGACTTTGGCAGAACATTCCCAGAGATTCCTGCAGTCCCTGGGTCAGGCCTGCTGGGTACACCAGGAGGTGATTGCTCAGACCATACCTCCTCCAGGCTGTGAGTATTCGTTGCAGGGGGAGTCATCCTGGGGCCTCTTGTAGTGCTTCAGGAGGGTCACAATGGCATCATGGCCTGAGAAAGGAAGAGGAGATGTAAGGGTTTGCAGGGAGCTCCACAGGTGTTTTTCAAATGCAGTCATTCAGAGGATATATCTGCTTGGAAGAGACCTCAAAGAGCATCCAGTCCAGCCCTCAACCCAGCACTGAAGGGTCATAGTCTCATAGTATCAGTCAGGGTTGGAAGGGACCACAAGCATCAGCTAGTTCCAACCCCCCTGCCATGGGCAGGGACACCCCACACTAGATCAGCCTGGCCAGAGCCTCAGCCAGCCTGGCCTTAAACACCTCCAGGGACAGCGCCCCGATCACCTCCCTGGACAACCCATCCCAGGGCTTCACCACTCTCATGGTGAAGAACCTCCTCCTCACCTCCAGCCTGAATCTCCCCACCTCCAGCTTCATTCCATTCCCCCTAGTCCTATCACTACCTGAGATCCTGAGCAGTCCCTCCCCAGCCTTCCTGTAGCCCCCTTCAGATACTGGAAGGCCACAATGAGGTCACCTCGGAGCCTTCTCTTCTCCAGACTGAACAGCCCCAACTCCCTCAGTCTGTCCTCACAGCAGAGCAGCTCCAGCCCTCTGATCATCCTCCTGGCCCTTCTCTGGACACCTTCCAGCACCTCCAGATCCCTCTTGTCATAGGGGGACTAAACCATCACTAAACCATGTCCCTAAGCACCAAGTCCACTCACTGCTTAAACCCCTCCAGGGACAGTGAATCAGCAGCAACCAGACAGTGGAAGTACCTTTCTCATAAGCCCACATCAGACAGGTCTGCTCATCCTTTTCCCCACTGGACCTGCTGGGATCACAAGCTACCAGATTCATGTCGGCTCCGTTATCCAGCAGAAACTGCACCAGTCGAATGTGGCCGTGGTAGCAGGCACAGTGCAGGCCTACAAGAGGAGAGCAGGGAGGTCAGCAAGGCTCCCACAACACTCAGCACCTTGAGTCCCTCAATAAGGAACACAGAGCCCAAAACACAGCCTAGGAGAGAGGTGACAATGAACTCCTAACACCTCCAGAACCCAACTACTGCTGCTCCACCACGCCAGCCTCTGCTCCACCACCTTCAGATCACATTTCACATCTCTGTATGCAAGGAAAAGCAAATGTGGAGCTTCTAGTTGTGGCACATGGAGGTGTGCAGCCCTCCAGACAGTGTCCTCTGTGCCCAGCCTCAGCAGAACAATCATAGAGTCATGGAACATACTGTGTTGGACGGGACCTTTAAAGGTCATCTAATCCATACCCCCTGCAGCAGAGACATCTCCAACTTAGATCATAGTATCACAGTATCAGTCAGGGTTGGAAGGGACCACAAGGATCATCTAGTTCCAACCCCCCTGCTATGGGCAGGGACACCCCACACTAGATCAGGCTGGTTGCTCAGAGCCCCATCAAGCCTGATCCTGAATGTCTCCAGGGATGGGGCTTCCACCACCTCTCTGAGCAAGCTGTTCCAGTGTTCCACCACCTTCCTTGGGCCTAATCCTTGCTGATCTTCAGAACTGATGTACATCCAGTTTTATTCCTCAAACACACACTAATAAGCCTGACTTCTCCTCACTCAGCTCTTACCACTTCTACACCTGCCTGCAAACATATCTCCAGAAAGATGAGACCTGTCTGAAGGTCACTGAAGGATGCTGCTCCTCATGTTTCCCTGGGAATCCCCCTGGCAAGCCTCACTTTGCAGGGCTCCCACATTTGGTAGTGCTGGGGTATGCACTCAGTCACAACCAGGAGGAGGATGTTACCTGTGTGTCCATCTCTTCCTTGGTGGTTGATGCTTACAACATTCTGGTCAAGAAGATATTTGACAAGTTCTATGTTCTTCCCATAGGTGCAAGCACTGCAAAAAACCAAGGGGAAAGTCCAGGGGCTCTTTAGTCTGGAGAAGAGAAGACTGAGAGGGGATTTAATCAATGCCTATCAATAGCTGAGGGCTGGGGGTCAGGAGGGAGGGGACAGGCTCTGCTCAGCTGCACCCTGGGATAGGACAAGGAGCACTGGATGGAAGCTGCAGCACAGGAGGCTCCACCTCAACACAAGGAGGAACTTCTTCACTGTGAGGGTGACAGAGCCCTGGAGCAGGCTGCCCAGAGAGGTTGTGGAGTCTCCTTCTGTGGAGCCTTTCAAGGCCTATCTGGATGTGCTCCTGTGTGAGCTGAGCTGGATTGTATGGTCCTGCTCTGGCAGGGGGGTTGGACTGGATGATCTCTTTGGGATGATCACTTAGTGCCATGGTTTAGTTGATTAGATGGTGTTGGGTGAGAGGTTGGGCTTGATGGTCTCCAAGGTCTTTTCCCACCCATTCCATTCCATTCCATTTTTAAAAGGAGTCCCATGGAAAAGGCAAAGGGTGATGGGGACAAGTTATTGCTGGGGAGATTCCCATTGCACTCCAGAAGAAAATGCTTCCCCATGAGAACAGATGGACACTGGAATCATCTCCCAGGGGAAGTGGTGGATTATTCTATGCTGGGCAGTTTTAATACTCAGCTCGACAGCATGGTGGGTCATCTCATTTCAACTGCACCACCACCTAGAAAAGTTGGTCCAGGTGATCCTTGGGGTCCCTTCCAACCTGGCATGCTGGGATTCCATGATTCTACCTCTTCATGTCTTCTCCTATATCCCAAACAAACAGCTTAGTGCTCATGGTGAGCTCACTGCTTGCTTCGTTCCTCACCTGGCTGTTGGGAGACACCTATCAGATGAATTCCCTGGATGCAGGCTTCCAAACCTCTCACCTGTGGAAAGCTGTTTCACTGAATATGTTTTCTTTGGTGAGACTTTCTGTCCCTGACAGCTGAATGATTTCCTTGACGACTTCCAGCTTCCCGTTGTAGCAGGCCCTGGGGATGAAGGCAGCAGAGAGGCCATTAACACCACCAGCCTCCCCGGCACACCCAACCCCCGTAAGCCAGAGCTGCCCTGCTCACTCACAGGTGTAGAGGGGTGTCTCCATAGATGTTCACCACGTGGGGCTGGACCTCGAAGCCGCTCTGCAGCAAGAACTTCACAATCTCGTGGTGGCCAAAGCGCGAGCAGAAGTGCAGCGGAACGTGGTCCTCATTGTCCTGAGCATTCACTGCCATGGGACCCAGGAAAACACCCAAGAACAGTGTGACACAGAACTGCTCTGGATGGTCTGCCCAAGGGCAACAGTGGAGTCACCACCCCTGGGGGGATTCAAGCAGTGTGTGGACCTGGTACTTCGGGCAGTGGTGTAGCATTTACCCTTCTGTGCTGGGTCAAGGGCTGGGCTGGATGATCATAGAATCAACCCAACCCAATCAAATCAACCAAACCCAAGCAAATGGAGAGCTGCACACCAAACCCACAACCCAACCAAATGCCTGATTCTATGATTCATTGCCCCTGATCTTATCCATACAGGACTTCTTGCTGCTCTTCTGCTGCCTACTCAGGTTTACCCATAAGATAAAATAGAATCATAGAAACAACCAGGTTGGAAAAGACCTCAGAGATCATCAAGTCCAACCTCTCACCCAACACCTCAGGACTAACTAAACCATGGCTCCAAGGGCCACATCCAAGCCTTTTTTGAACACCCCCAGGGATGGGGACCCCACCACCTCCTTGGGCAGCACATCCCAAGGGCCAATCTCTCTGGCTGGGAAGAACTTTCTCCTCACCTCCAGCCTAAACCTCCCCTGGCACAGCTTGAGACTGTGTCCTCTTGTTCTGGTGCTGGGTGCCTGGGAGAAGAGACCAACCCCCACCTGGCTACAACCTCCCTTCAGATAGTTGTAGAGAGCAAGAAGGTCTCCCCTGAGCCTCCTCTTCTCCAGGCTAAGCAACCCCAGCTTGACTCATGGGCAGGAATTGTTTGAGGCTGCTATTTACCCTGGACCATATCCATGCCCCTCTGCCTGTTTAGGGGCCAGGAAGATGCATTCCAGCACCTGGGAACTTTCTCAGCCATGCCTGGAGTGGGCCTGGTTATACCTCCCATAGTTCCTCGTTAACTTCACTATCAGGAAGCAAAAGGGAGCTTGGACAAGGCTCTAGGCCAAGCTGTCCATTGGTACAGACACACAGGAATACTCTTTTCCCACCCCCAAAAGGGGCTTTATGTATTTGTAAAAGAGACCAAGTGCCTCTGTGGTTCTTGGTGAATTTCTGTGTTTGAAGCCAGCACAACCCTAACTGGCTGATGCCACAGCCGCTGGAAGTGTCAGACCCAGCTCCTGCACAGGACCCTTTGTTCTCAGCTCTGTCTAGCACCAGTTCTTTGAGACGATTTACAAGCAATTAACAGACAACTAAGGAGCAATTAGTCCTTACAGGAACCCAAACCTGTGCCACACAGACTTTCCTGCAGCACTCTGACAAACATCTCCCAGGAATGATTCCCTCCTGAGGCTGATCCTCCCTGGGGCAAAGGCTAAACCAACACAGACCCAGGTTCTGTCTTGTCTATGAGGATAAAGGGCAGTGGAAATAAACCCCTGCTTTAAAACTTTTCTCAGGTAAAGCCAAAGGCTCACAGAAAAGGTCAGCCCTTCAAACCGAGCTGAACTTACAACTTCAGTTGTGGCTAGTGACACTTCCAAACATCAATGCTCTTTCAGGATGAAAACAAAGAGAAGGATTTCTGTAATCTGTGGCCTGCAAATATCATTAACTGCTCCCATTTACCCTCTCAGGTGAATGGGAACCTATCATAAGACTCACATCAAAAGGAGAGAGGAAAAGAAGATAGGATAGGATAGGATAGGATGGGATGGAATCGGATAGGATGGAATAGGAAAGGATAGGAAAGAATGGGATAGAATAGGATAGAATGGAATAGGATAGGATAGGATGGAATAGACCATGTTGGAAATGACTTTCGAGATCATCAAGTCCAACCTCTCACCCAACACCATCTAACCAACTCAACCATGGCACCAAGTGCCTCAGCCAGGCTCTTCCTAAACACTTCCAGTGATGACGACTCCACCACCTCCCTGGGCAGCACATCCCAGTGGCCAATATCTCTTGGTGGGAAGAATTTTCTCCTCACCTCCAGCCTAAACCTCCCCTGGCACAGCTTGAGACTGTGTCCTCTTGTTCTGGTGCAGCTTGCCTGGGAGAAGAGACCAACCCCCACCTGGCTACAACCTCCCTGCAGGGAGTTGGAGAGAGCAAGAAGGTCTCCCCTGAGCCTCCTCTTCTCCAGGCTAAGCAACCCCAGCTCCCTCAGCCTCTCCTCCCAGGGCTGTGCTCCAGACCCCTCCCCAGCTTTCTTGCCCTTCTCTGGACACCTTCCAGCAGCTCAACATCTTTCCTGAACTGAGGAGCCCAGAACTGGACACAGGACTCAAGGTGTGGCCTGAGCAGTGCTGAGCACAGGGCAGAATGACTTCCCTGCTCCTGCTGGCCACACTCTTCCTGCTGCAGGCCAGGATGCCCTTGGCCTTCTTGGACACCTGGGCACACTGCAGGCTCATATTCAGCCTACCATCAACCAGCACCCCCAGGTCCCTTTCTGCCTGGCTGCTCTCAGCCACTCTGACCCCAGCCTGTAGCACTGCCTGGGGTTGTTGTGGCCAAAGTGTAGAACCTGGCACCTGGAGGTGCTCAATCTCCTGTCCTTGGACTCTGCCCATCTGTCCAGCCTGGCAAAGTCTCTCTGCAGAGCTCTCCTACCCTCTAACAGATCAACTCCTGCCCCCAACTTGGTGGCATCTGCAAACTTACTGCTGATGGACTCAATGCCCTCCTCCAGATCATCAAAAAAGATACTGAAGAGGACGGGGCCCAGCACTGATCCCTGGGGCACACCACTGGTGCCTGGCTGCCAGCTGGCTGTGGCACCATTCACCACCACTCTCTGGGCTCAGCCTCCAGCCAGTTCCTAACCCAGCTCAGAGTTGCTGCTGTCCAAGCCAGGGGCTGACAGCTTGGCCAGGAGTTAGCTCTGGGGGATGGTGTCCAAGGCCTTGCTGCAGCCCAGGCAGACCACATCCACAGCCTGCCCCACATCCACCATAGCATAGAAGATCAGGTTGGTCAGGCAGGACCAACTGTTTTATTTCTCCACTGTAAAATGATTCTCCAGTTTAGGGAGGGATGTGACACATTAGCCTTTACTTGCCATTGCAGTGCTCTACCAGACACAGATTCATCCTGAAGAGCAATAAATAAGAGGAGAATAAATGCCAAAGGTTTATTGCAATGAATGTCAGAGTTTCAGGATGTGGACCCAGGGGCTGGCCTGAAGGACAGCAGGGGGCTCAGGGCCACGAGCTTCCACAGCACAATGGGGTGTAAGGTACAAGGAGCAGGGAAGGAAACACACATCTTCTCCCTTGCTTGTGCAGTTGGGAATGATGTCAGATTCTCCAAACCACTTCCCTCACCTCTGGAAGGATGTGCAACCACTGCTGGAGATGAGGGGGTTTGCTCTAGATTCAACCTATGAGGGTTGGAAGGGACCTCAAGGCTCAGCCAGTCCCAACCCCCCTGCCATGGCCAGGGACACCTCACACCACAGCAGGTTGCTCACAGCCACATCCAGCCTGGCTGCAAACACCTCCAGGCAGGAGGCTTCCACCACCTCCCTGGGCAACCTGTGCCAGGCTCTCACCACCCTCCTGGGCAACAACTTCTTCCTCACATCCAATCTCAATCTCCCCATTTCTAGTTTTGCTCCATCCCCCCCAGTCCTATCCCTCCCTGACACTCTCAAAAGTCCCTCCCCAGCTTTTCTGTACCCCACTGCAGATCTGGAAGGCCACAATGAGGTCTCCTGGGAGCCTTCTCTTCTACAGTCTGAATAGCCCCAACTCCCATAGCAGAGCAGCTCCAGCCCTCTGCTCCTCCTCCTGGCCCTTCTCTGGACACCTTCCAGCACCTCCAGATCCTTCCTGGCACAGAGGCTCCAGAACTGGCCCCAGAGCTCCAGCTGTGCTCTCAGCAGAGTGGAGCAGAAGGGGAGAATCCCCTCCCTGGCCCTGCTGGCTCTGCTTCTCTTGCTGCAGCTCAGGATAGGATTGGCTTTCTGGTCTACAAGTGCTCCCTGCTGGCTCCTGTTGAGCTTCTCCTCCACCAGCACCCCTAAAATAAGGCCTTAAGTGGGAGCCTTTTGCTATCTAAATGGAACACAGGGGATAAAGTGTCCTAAAGTGAAGGAGCCATTCAGAATCAAGCCACAAAAATGCAGGAGAAGTACTCTGGAGGAGAGACACGGCAAGAAGGGCATGCCATTGAGGCAGGAATGACTAAGGAAGAGCCCAGGAGAGTTCTTCAGACTGAAGATTTAAAGTATTTGTATGTTAAATGGAGGAGAGAGAGTACAGCTGGCATGGCAGCCAGGGCCTGAGAAACTGAGGTTGCCTTACAAGGGGAAATGGGCAGACGCCAAGTTCTTGTCTGGAACAGAATGGAGCACTGCAGAAATGATGCTGAGGACTGAGACTTGCTGGAGGTAGCAGGTTAGAGGAGAAACCATTACAGCCAGTGAAAGGAGGAGAAGGACACTGCAAGCCTGTTTCAGAAGAGGGAAGCAGCCCAAGTCCCAGGGAGGGGAAAGTGTTGAATATTCTGAGCAGTGTGCCTGGACGTGCCTGGGTTTATAACACCCAGCACTGGTTTCAGAGCTGAAATAGCTTGGGTTTGGCAGTGGTGACAGCCACTTTTAGAGATTCCCCCCCCAAAATAGGACCTACAACTCTGGGCAGCACAGCTGCCCTGAAAGCAAACACATTTTATCATTCCTGTGGTCTCTTGATAAAGACAAACAATTGGTTTTCTATCAGGTGGTGCCTGAAAGTAACCTCCAGGTCCAGCAGTTAGAAGAAGAAGAATAAACAGCATTCAGCTCACATGAAGCCAAGGAAATGTTTGTTTCCAGGCTACCAACCACTTCTGTTTGAGCTGCCCCAGCAGGCTCCCAACCAGCTTTTCTCATAGGACTGTTTTTCTTTCATTTTGGAAGGAAGAGGTTTTGGAGTCATAGAACCACAGAATTGTCAGGGTTGGAAGGGACCTCAAGGCTCAGCCAGCTCCAACCCCCCTGCCATGGCCAGGGACACCTCACACTACAGCAGGTTGCTCACAGCCACATCCAGCCTGGCTGCAAACACCTCCAGGCAGGAGGCTTCCACCACCTCCCTGGGCAACCTGTGCCAGGCTCTCACCACCCTCATGGGGAACAACTTCTTCCTCACAGCCAATCTCAGTCTACCCATTTCTAGTTTTGTTCCATTGCCCCCAGTCCTATCCCTCCCTGACACCCTCAGAAGTCCCTCCCCAGCTTTCTTGGAACCCCCTTAAGATACTGGAAAGCCACAATGAGGTCTCCTGGGAGCCTTCTCTTCTCCAGACTGAACAGCCCCAACTCCCTCAGTCTGTGCTCACAGCAGAGCAGCTCCAGCCCTCTGCTCCTCCTCGTGGCCCTTCTCTGGACACCTTCCAGCACCTCCAGATCCTTCCTGGCACAGAGGCTCCAGAACTGGATGCAGTACTCCAGGTGGGGTCTCAGCAGAAGACGACTGTGGTGGCCAGGGGGTTGCTGGTGGGTGTGCTAGCAGCACATTCTGAAACAAGACTCTCATGGCATCCTGGCACAGGGTTTTCCTTCAGTCGGAGGAATTAAGGATGTGATGCTGAAAAAAGGGCTACAAAGATGCCAAGGGGACCAGAACATCTCTCTTCTGATGAGAGACTGAGACATTTGGGGCTTTCTAGTCTGGAAAAGTGCAGACTGAGATGAGCAGAGGAGGAGAATCCCCTCCCTGGCCCTGCTGGCTCTGCTTCTCTTGCTGCAGCCCAGGCTCTGCTTGGCTTTCTGGGCTGCAAGTGCTCACTGCTGGCTCCTGTTGAGCTTCTCTTCTCCAGACTGAACAGCCCTGAACTCCCTTTCCAACTTTAAGGAGAAAAAGCCTTCCCAATTTTATTACAATTATCCTAGGGGGGAAAAAAATATCTGCCAGCTTGCAGAAATGAATCAAAACTTCTGAAGTGATCCTTTGCAGCCCAGTTATTGCTGCATTCTATCACTTGGATATTCTAAACCAGAAAACTGAATTCCCTGACACAATAAATAATGCAAGCTGATAATCATCTTGACTCAGTAATGCAAAGGAAATCTTGAGGAGTTTGGAGGGTGTGAGGAAAGAACAAGAAAGAAAGAAAGGAGAAAGTAAAAGCTGCTGAAGCAGAACTGAGAAATCCAGTCTGTGAAGACCTCAGCTAGTTAAGGCAAATTAAGTGACAGCTAGAACAGAACAGAATAGAACAGAACAGAGCAGAAAAGAATAGAACAGAGCAGAATAGAACAGAACAGAGCAGAATAGAACAGAACAGAGCAGACCAGGTTGGAAGAGACCTTGGAGATCATCAAGTCCAACCTCTCACCCAACACCATCTGATCAACTCAACCATGGCACCAAGTGCCTCAGCCAGGCTCTTCCTAAACACCTCCAGGGATGGGGACTCCACCACCTCCCTGGGCAGCACATCCCAATGGCCAATCTCTCTTGCTGGGAAGAATTTCTTCCTCACCTCCAGCCAAACCTCCCCTGGCACAGCTTGAGACTGTGCCCTCTTGTTCTGGTGCTGCTTGCCTGGGAGAAGAGACCAACCCCCACCTGGCTACAACCTCCCTGCAGGGAGTTGGAGAGAGCAAGAAGGTCTCCCCTGAGCCTCCTCTTCTCCAGGCTAAGCAACCCCAGCTCCCTCAGCCTCTCCTCACAGGGCTGTGCTCCAGACCCCTCCCCAGCTTTCTTGCCCTTTTCTGGACACCTTCAAGTCTCTCCATGTCCTTCTGAGGACCTTGATGGAGACATGGGCAGCACCACTGGGATGTTTTTCTTACAGCTCTTGTGGCTGGGTGGGAGAGCTCTGCCTGCTGTCAGGCTGCCACCACCGCAGCGTTCCAGCAGCGTCCTGACCTTTTCAGGCTGATTTGGTGGCCACAGTTTCCCTGCAGTTGCCATGGCCCCAGAGCCCAGCCACGAGCGAGCCAGGTGATGTTCAAAGCAGCAGCTCAGGTTTATGACACCAATTACTGTTCAGCACAGAACACTGCCAGCATCTCTTCAGCTTATGTCCCCAATTACTTCCATTCCTGGACACTTAAGAGTCATTCGTCTGCTGCTGTATTTATGCCAAGTTTGAAAGCAGGCTGATTGGAGCAGAAGACTTCCTGCCTCCAGTCTTCTGTTTCTTCTTTACCAGTGATGAAGATGCTGATTTTAAAGAAGAGAACCTGAAATGGTGTCCCAGATTCTTTTCCTTATGGAATACACTGGCTGTGAACCTCCCCCTGCCTAGATGTGGTGAGTGAACATCTCCTCTTCCCCCCCCTTTTCCTTATAATTACCTCAGTCCTGTGCACACCACAACTGACACAGCAAGAGCTCACTGCTGGAAAAAGCACTCACAGCTCTGAGGTGTGCTCTTTGCCTCCACACTTGTTCCTGCCTGAGCAGGATGTGTGCTGGAGGTGAGATTCACACAGAACATGGTAAATCTGTGCTGGTAAACCTAGCAAAGGGGATTCATAGAAAGTTTGGAGTCCATCATCAGGAAATTCGCAGATGAGACCAAGCTGGGGGCAGGAGTTGATCTGTTGGAGGGCAGGAGAGCTGTGCAGAGGGACCCTGACAGGCTGGGCAGAGTCCAAGGGCAGGAGATTGAACATATCCAGGTGCCAGGTTCTACACATTGGCCACAGCAACCCCAGGCAGTGCTACAGGCTGGGGGCAGAGTGGCTGAGAGCAGCCTGGCACAATGGGACTTGGGGTACTGGTTGACAGAAGCTGAACATGAGCCAGCAGTGTGCCCAGGTGGTCAAGAAGGCCAAGGGCATCAGGAAGAGCGTGGCCAGCAGGAGCAGGGAAGTCATTCTGCCCTGTGCTCAGCACTGCTTAGGCCACAGCTTGAGTCCTGTGTCCAGTTCTGGGCTCCTCAGGTTAGGAAAGAGGTTGAGCTGCTGGAAGGTGTCCAGAGAAGGGCAAGAAAGCTGGGGAGGGGTCTGGAGCACAGCCCTGGGAGGAGAGGCTGAGGGAGCTGGGGTTGCTTAGCCTGGAGAAGAGGAGGCTCAGGGGAGACCTTCTTGCTCTCTCCAACTGCCTGAAGGGAGGTTGTAGCCAGGTGGGGGTTGGTCTCTTCTCACAGGCAAGCAGCACCAGAACAAGAGGACACAGTCTCAAGCTGTGCCAGGGGAGGTTCAGGCTAGAGGTGTGGAGTGTGGAGAAAGTTCTTCCCAGCAAGAGAGATTGGCCATTGGGATGTGCTGCCCAGGGAGGTGGTGGAGTCCCCATCCCTGGGGGTGTTTAAGAAGAGCCTGGCTGAGGCCCTTGGTGCCATGGTTGAGTTGATTAGATGGTGTTGGGTGAGAGGTTGGACTTGATGATCTCAAAGGTCTCTTCCAGCCTGGTTAATTCTGTATTCTGAAGAGGACCCCTGAAAATCATCTAGTTCCCAGCCCCTGCTCTGGGCAGTGACACTTTCCACTAGACCAGGTTGCTCAAAGCTCCATCCAACCTGGTCTTGACCATCTCTTAGGAGGAGGAATCCACAATCTCCCTGTTTTGTGCTGCTGCTTCTCACCTGTAACTGAAGAATGCACATGGGGTGACAAACCAAGCACTCTTAAGAGCTGAAGGAAGTTCTCTAGCTGCTATTTTCTTTTTCAATTGCCCAGAGATGATTCATGAACACACAGAATATGTTAGGAAGCTAAATTCAAGGTTCAAAGCCTGACTCCAAGATAAAACAAAATGTTACAGTGGATTAGTATGATTATTTTATCAATGTCTCTGCTCACCATCAGCTTTGCTCCCCTCTTCCATCAAGAGCTTTGTAATGTTGAGGAAGCCTTTGGCAGCAGCCAGATGGAGTGGTCTGTCTCCAACTTCACCACTTGCATTCACATCAGCTCCAAACTTCAGCAAGAGGTGGGTCACCTAAAGGGTTCATTAGGGTTAAAAACCTCAGATGCAAGCAGAGCAGAGTCAGATGGAGCATTGCTTTGGGTAGTACTGGGTGTGAGCACTTCTCTGAGGGCCAAACAGGGAGGCCTCATTCATCCCCTGCTGTGTCCTATGGTAAAAGGCTGGGCACAAGGCACAGGGATTTAGAACCAATAAGGTTGGAAGAGACCTCAGAGATCATCAAGTCCAACCTATCACCCAACACCTCCTGACTAACTAAACCATGGCTTCAAGTGCCACATCCAAGCCTTTTCTGAACTCCTCCAGGGATGGGGACTCCACCACCTCCCTGGGCAGCACATTCCAGTGACCAATCTCTCTTTCTATGAAGAATTTCTTCCTAACATCCAGCCTGAACCTCCCCTGGCACAGCTTGAGACTGTGTCCTCTTGTTCTGAACCCCTCAGCCCAACACACCAGAAGTCATAGTATCAGTCAGGGTTGGAAGGGACCACAAGGATCAGCTAGTTCCAACCCCCTGCCATGGGCAGGGACACCCCACACTAGATCAGGCTGGCCAGAGCCTCATCCAGCCTGGTCTCTCAAGGATACTGGGTGAGGGAAACATGTATGGAAAAGCAGCATCTCAGGAGCATCTGCTTGGCTCCCACTCTTGCTGTCACCCAGCCCCAGAAGCATCTGGACTCAGTTCTTTCTAAAGCTGCTCCCACAACTCCTCAATGAACTGGAAGCCACCTGCCCCTGGAATGAAAAATACACTCCAACAAGAGGCCATCCTTTTAAACTTAAACATTCCCCAGAAGATGGGCTTTTAGCCCAAGAAAGGTACAGGGAATGACTTGTGTGAGTGAAAATGGAGCCATCAGCCCACTGCACATCAAAGAGCTGCTGAGGGCAAATGACTGCACTGTGAGACTGTCCATCTGCCAGCTGCACTTCAGTACCAGAGTGGAGAGGTTCAGTGTCAGCTTTGGTCAGGGCTGGAGTTTCACAGAGCCCCTGAGCTGTGTGACTGAAGCAAGCACAGCTGGACTGTTATGTGCACAGGAACCCTGTGGACAACCTGGCTTTCTAAATGGTCATTTTTGTGTTAAGTGTGGGAAGTGGAAAGAGCTGAGTTTGATGGCTGGAGAGGCACTTTATACAAAGGCATGGAGGGAGAGGATGAGGGCTGGTGGATTTGAACTGGAACAAGCTGGATTTAGATGAGACATTAGGAGGGAAGTCATAGAATGGCTTAGGTTGGACAGGATCTCAGAGATCATCTGCTCCAACCTCCCCACTATGGGCAGGGATGCCTCTTAACTAGACTTGGCTGCTTAAGGCCTTATCCAGCCTGGCCTTGCACACCCCCAGGGGGAAGGCATCCACAACCTCCCTGGGCAGCCTGATCTCAAGTCCCACCACCCTCATACTGAAATTCTTCCCCATGAGGGTGGTGAGATACTGGAACAGGTTGCCCAGTGAGGCTGTGGATGCCCTCTCCCTGGAGGTGTTCAAGGCCAGGTTGGATGAAGCCTTAAAGCAACCTGGGCTGCTGGGAGATGTCCCTGCCCACAGCAGGGGGCTTGGAACTAGATGATTTTTAAGGTCCCTTCCCACCCAAAGCATTCTGTGATTCTATGATAGCCAACACTCAGCCTACAGCTGCCTTGGGGTTCCACTCCTCAGCTTCCCAAAGCTCCTGTGTAGTTACCTGCTCGTGGCCATAGTAGGCAGCAATGTGCAAGGGGGTGAAGAAAACTGCGTCCTGAACGTTGACGTAGGCTCCGTGCTGCAGCAGAACATCAACAGCCTAGGGGCACACAGACAGAGAGCTCCTGTTAGAAACACCAGGCAGAGATGTGCCTGCGGGTCACAGGCTCACAGGAGGTCAGGGCTTGGAAGGCACCCAAAGAGATCATCCACTCCAACCCCCCTGCCACAGCAGGACCATACAATCCAGCTCAGCTCACACAGGAACACATCCAGATGGGCCCTGAGAGGCTCCAGAGAAGGAGACTCCACAACCTCTCTGGGCAGCCTGCTCCAGGGCTCTGTGAGCCTCACGATGAAGAAGTTCCTCCTTGTGTTGAGGTGGAACCTCCTGTGCTGCAGAATAAATTAGAATAAACTAAACCAGGTTGGAAGAGACCTTCAAGATCATCGTGTCCAACCCATCAACCAATCCAACCCACCCAAACAGCTAACCCATGGCACCAAGCACCCCATCAAGTCTCCTCCTGAACACCTTCAATGACGGCGACTCCACCACCTCCCCGGGCAGCCCATCCTAATGGGCAATCACTCTTTCTGTATAGAACTTCTTCCTAACATCCAACCTGAACCTCCCCTGGCACAGCCTGAGACTGTGTCCTCTTGTTCTGGTACTGGCTGCCTGGGAGAAGAGACCATCATCCACCTGTCTACAACCTCCCTTCAGGTAGTTGTAGAGAGCAAGAAGGTCTCCCCTGAGTCTCCTCTTCTCCAGGCTGAGCAGCCCCAGCTCCCTCAGTCTCTCCTCACAGGGCTGTGTTCCAAACCCCTCACCAACTTTGTTGCTCTTCTCTGGACTCATTCCAGCAAGTCAACCTCCTTCCTAAACTGAGGGGCCCAGAACTGGACACAGGACTCGAGGTGTGGCCTAACCAGTGCAGTGTACAGGGGCAGAATGACCTCCCTGCTCCTGCTGGCCACACTGTTCCTGATGCAGGCCAGGATGCCATTGGCCCTCTTGGCTGCCTGGGCACACTGCTGGCTCATGTTCAGCCTACCATCAACCAGCACCCCCAGGTCCCTCTCTGCCTGGCTGCTCTCAGCCACTCTGACCCCAGCCTGTAGCACTGCATGGGGTTGTTGTGGCCAATGTGCAGAACCCGGCACTTGGATGTGTTCAATCTCCTGCCCTTGGCCTCTGCCCATCTGCCCAGCCTGTCAAGGTCCCTCTGCAGAGCCTCTCTACCCTCCAGCAGATCAACTCCTGCCCCCAGCTTGGTGTCGTCAGCAAATTTACTGCTGATGGACTCAATGCCCTCATCCAGATCATCAATAAAGATGTTAAAGAGCACAGGGCCCAGCACTGCTCCCTGGGGCACACCACTGGTGCCTGGCTGCCAGCTGGCTGTGGCACCATTCACCACCACTCTCTGGGCTCGGCCCTCCAGCCAGCTCCTAACCCATCGCAGTGTGCTCCCGTCCAAGCCATGGGCTGACAGCTTGGCCAGCAGTTTGCTATGGGGGATGGTGTCAAAGGCCTTGCTGAGGTCCAGGTAGACCACATCCACAGCCTTCCCCACATCCACCAGGCGGGTCACCTGCAGCTTCCATCCATTGCTCCTTGTCCTGTCCCAGGGAGCAAGTGAGCAGAGCCTGTCCCCTCCCTGCTGAACCTCACCCTGTTGAGCTCAGCCCATTGATCAAGCCCAGCCTTGCAGAGCCTTGAAGGCGAGGAGCTGAGCACAACACATGCAAGCAGTCAGCTTACAGTTCTTGAGCTGAACACTGAATGTCACTGATGCTTTAGAAATCAGCCCCAAACCCTGTCTGCCAGGGAAAGGAAAGGGGAAAAAAAGAGAACAGGCTGATTTCTGTAGTACAAGGCACAGAAATGACTGCCTGGATTTTCCCAGAATAACCTTTAATTTTCTTTTAAGCATTATGAACACAGAGCAGTAAACAGAGCAGAGTTTTTAGAAGTGGGGAAAAAAAAAAAAGGAGGGGAAAAAAAAACCAACACCCAAATGAAAGGCCCTTTTAAATGTAAATGTGTGAAGGTAAATGCTCAAGCATAATTCCCTTGGTGTGTAAAGATTCCTTTGTGTTTTAGAAGATAATAGCCCCTTGGCTTCAATAAATAACCCAAAGTGTTTTCTTTCAGCTTCCCACGTCCTCCTGGACAGCTGTGAATTATCAAATATTTGCTTCCTGAATAACCTGTCAAAACAGGAGCCTGAATGGAACCACTCTGGCTCCCACACCACAGCCCAAAGGCTGCTGGGGTGTGTGCAGCCCCGGGGGAGCCGCTGGGCGCATCGCGGGGCTGGCGCCATGGATTGCTTGAGTAGTTCAACACACCATGGAATCAGCAAGGGTGGAAAAGACCTCAGAGGTCAGCAAGTCCAACCTATCACCCAACACCATCCAAACAACTCAACCATGGCACCAAGCGCCTCAGCCAGGCTCCTCTAAAACACCTCCAGGGATGGGGACTCCACCACATCCCAATGGCCAATCTCTCTTGCTGGGAAGAATTTCTTCCTCACTTCCAGCCTAAACCTCCCATGGCACAGCTTGAGACTGTGTCCTCTTGTTCTGGTGCTGCTTGCTTGGGAGAAGAGACCAACCCCCACCTGGCTCCAACCTCCCTTCAGGCAGTTGGAGAGAGCAAGAAGGTCTCCCCTGAGCCTCCTCTTCTCCAGACTAAGCAACCCCAGCTCCCTCAGCCTCTCCTCACAGGGCTGTGCTCCAGACCCCTCCCCAGCTTTCTTGCCCTTCTCTGGACACCTTCCAGCACCTCAACATCCTTCCTAACCTGAGGAGCCCAGAACTGGACACAGGACTCAAGGTGTGGCCTGAGCAGTGCTGAGTACAGGGCACAATGACTTCCCTGCTCCTGCTGGCCACACTCTTCCTGCTGCAGGCCAGGATGCCCTTGGCCTTCTTGGCCCCCTGGGCACACTGCTGGCTCATGTTCAGCTGCTGTCAGCTGCTACCCCTAGGTCCTGCCTGGCTGCTCTCAGCCACTCTGACCCCAGCCTGTAGCACTGCCTGGGGTTGCTGTGGCCAATGTGCAGCACCCAGTGCTTGCCATCCTGTTGGACTCTTCCCATCTGTCCAGCCTGGCAAGGTCCCTCTACAGAGCTCTCCAAACCTCTAACAGATCAACTGCTGCCCCCAACTTGGTGTCACCTGCAGACTTACTGAGGATGGACTCAATGCCCTCCTCCAGATCATCAATAAATATATTGAACAGGATGGAGCCCAGCATTGATTCCTGGGGGCCACCGCTAGTGCCTGGCTGCCAGCTGGCTGTGGCACCATTCACCACCACTCTCTGGGCTCGGCCCTCCAGCCCCATGGTGGATTTTCAAGATGAAAAAGCTGTGCTGAGCCATGTGGATGGTACCTCTGATGATGGAGGTGGCACTAGATGAATTCTGACACCTTTTCCCAGGCTGCAGAGATGGCGACCACGCCAGCTACTTTGTGATCTCCTGGTAGAAAAAGGGGCTTGTGAGTCACATTAAGCAAGCTCCACTCAGCTGTAGATGATGAGAGAGGCACAGAGACAATCCTGATAGCTTCACAGACAAGCTGCCTTTCTAAGAAAGAAGAAAGGAATCTCAGGAAACACTGGAAGCTGTCAGAGGCATTACAAGTAGGTGGGTGTGCTGGAGGGATGTGTGAAGAGAAAAATCACTGCAGAAAGCCAGGGGAAAAGTTCTGGTGCAAGAAAAGAGCTTTAAATTCTCATTTAGGAAACAAAAAACCCACCCATGCCAAAAATAGATTTGTGTCCCCAGGAGACAGACTGTAACTAGCAGCTCAGCTCAGCACCCAGGGGACATCTCTGTGCTGCAGAGAGGGCAGCTCTCAAGTGAGAGCTGCCTCCCCTCGAGGTGAGGAGGAAGTTCTTCCCAGCAAGAGAGATTGGCCATTGGGATGTGCTGCCCAGGGAGGTGGTGGAGTCACCATCCCTGGAGGTGTTCAGAAAAGGCTTGGATGTGGCACTTGGAGCCATGGTTTAGTTGTCAGGAGGTGTTAGGCATTAAGTAACAGGTTGGATTTGATGATCTCTGAGGTCTTTCCCCACCTGGTTGATTCCATGATTCAGTGCCTTGCTGTGATCAGGTGCAGCTGGTCACAGATTCACTGTGGGCAAGCCTGACCAAGCTGATTGTCCTCTCCAACAGGATAAGTGGATTTTGGGGGCAAGGGGAGAACAGTGTGTGCCATTGACTTCAGCATGGCCTTCAACACCATCTCACCAAGACACTCGTGGCAAAGCTGAGAGCTTATGGCCCAGGTGTGTGCAAGGCCAGTGAGTAGAAGAATAGTCAGATGTGGGCTTGGAGGGGAGTGGTTTAAGAGGTCTCCAGGCTGATGGCTGGTATCAAGCTGAACCCTGCAGGGCTCTGCCACTGGGAGCTGTTTCTTTCCATATCTCAGGCAGCAAGGGTCCTAATTCTTTCTAACTTCTCATGCAAGCCCTGGGAGGAGAGGCTGAGGGAGCTGGGGTTGCTTAGCCTGGAGAAGAGGAGGCTCAGGGGAGACCTTCTTGCTCTCTACAACTACCTGAAGGGAGGTTGTAGCCAGGTGGGGGTTGTTCTCTTCTCCCAGACAACCAGTACCAGAACAAGAGGACACAGTCTCAAGCTGTGCCAGGGGAGGGTTAAGCTGGAGGTGAGGAGAAAGTTCTTTCCCAGCAAGAGGAATTGTCATTGGGATGTGCTGCCCAGGGAGGTGGTGGAGTCCCCCAACCCTGGAGGGGTTCAAGGCAGGGGGATTGGATGTGGCACTTGGAGCCATGGTTTAGTTGTCAGGAGGTGTTAAGCATTAGGTTGGACTTGATGATCTCTGAGGTCTTTTCCCACCAGGTTGATTCTATGAAGGCAGGCAACAGAGTGCATTTTCTCATGTTTAGCAAAGGACATCAAATTATGTCCTCAGTACAGCCAAGGGGTGGGGCTGCTGTCCAGAGGGACCCAGACAGGCTAGAGGAATAGGCAAACACATCAAACACAAAACCCCTACTGCAACAGCTCAGACTGGGGAGCAGCTCTGTTGGGAGGGACCTCAGGAGCCTGGTGCACAGCAGGCTGAAGGTGAGCCAGCTGGTTGGCATGGCCACAAAGGCAGCCAGCAGCTTCCTAGGCTGGACTTGCAGCAGCAAGGGCAGGAGAAGAGCAAAACAGTTTTGTCTCCATCTAGCCTGTGTTTAGGGCTGAGCTGTAGCCATTCCTCTATCACCTGATGTCCCCTCCCAGCCAAGCAGCATCCAGAGGAGTCCTGCAGGTTTGATAGAATAGAATAACCAGGTTGGTAAAAGACCTTTGATATCATCAAGTCCAACCTCTCACCCAACACCATCTGATCAACTCAACCATGGCACCAAGTGCCTCAGCCAGGCTCTTCCTAAACACCTCCAGGGATGGGACTCCACCACCTCCCTGGGCAGCACATTCCAGTGGCCAATCTCTCTTGCTGGGAAGAACTTCTTCCTCCCCTCCAGCCTAAACCTCCCCAAATGATATAAACTGACATTAACACCAATAGAAAGCAAAAGTGTTACCCAGTCCTCAGGAGCAGAAAGATGAGCAAGCCCCTCCAGGGATGGAGCAGGAACCCTCAGCAGAGTTCCCCCTTTACACTGAGCATGATCATGGGCTATACCTGCAGCCAATTGGTGACAGCTGCCCTAAGCTCCTGGCTCACTCCAAGCTGCTAAGAGCCTGCAGGCCACAGCTGGCCAAGACTTACAGCCCAGTCAATCCAGGACAGGACTGCTTCCCTTTTCCTCCCATAGCCATTTTTTTCTTTCAAAATGATACTTGAGCACCTCACTTTGCAAACCCACCTCCCCTCCCTCAAAACTCTCTTATGAAGGAATTTTTCAGAAGCTTTGGAAACATTCAAGTCCAATTACCTTAGCTTCAAAGACAATTAATTAAACTAGTCTGAAGGTCAGGAGGAGTCAACAAAATCAAACCCAAGGCAAGCTACATAAGGACTTTGTCTGTTGGACAAGGCACAGGATAAAAACTCCTCTAGGGCAAATAAGATCAATGATTATTGACTTTCCAGCAGGCAAAGTATAAATGGGAAGACAACTTCAGCAAGCCAGGCCCTTGCACCACTGGATGATAGGTTGGACTTGATGATCTCTGAGGTCTTTTCCAACCTGGCTAATTCTAGTCTAGTCAAGTCAAGTCTAGTCTATGCTACTCTATGCTACTCTATCCTATCCTATCCTATCCTATCCTATCCTATCCTATCCTATCCTATCCTATCCTATCCTATCCTATCCCATTCTATTCTACTCTATCCTATTCCATCCTATGCTAACCAATCCCATTCTACTCCACTCCAATCTATTCTATCCCATCCCATCCCATCCCATCCCATCCCATTCCCATCCCATCCCATCCCATCCCCATCCCATCCCATCCCATCCCATCCCATCCCATCCCATCCATCCCATCCCATCCCCATTCTATTCTATTCTATTCTATTCTATTCTATTCTATTCTATTCTATTCTATTCTATTCTATTCTATTCTAATCTATCCTCAGAGATCATCAAGTCCAACCTATCACCAATGCCTAACACCCTCCTGACAACTAAACCATGGCTCCAAGTGCCACATCCAAGCCTATTTTGAACACCCCCAGGGACGGGGACTCCACCACCTCCCTGGGCAGCACATCCCAATGGCCAATCTCTCTTCCTGGGAAGAAATTTCTCCTCACCTCCAGCCTAAACCTCCCCTGGCACAGCTTGAGACTGTGTCCTCTTGTTCTGGTGCTGCTGCCTGGGAGAAGAGACCAAGCCCCACCTGGCTACAACCTCCCTTCAGGCAGTTGGAGAGAGCAAGAAGGTCTCCCCTGAGCCTCCTCTTCTCCAGGCTAAGCAACCCCAGCTCCCTCAGCCTCTCCTCCCAGGGCTGTGCTCCAGACCCCTCCCCAGCCTTGTTGCCCTTCTCTGGACACGTTCAGGTATCTCAATGTCCTCCTTAAGCTGAGGAGCCAGTACCATTGCCTGTTGCATTCTGCAAACAGCAGTTGGCATTCTGAGTTCACAACCCCTGGGGATGTCTCACTAGGGCTGGGGGATGCAGGCAAGATCAAGCAGTGCTACTTGATGTTTGCAGTCTGCAAAGCTGACAATCTGAAGTGTCAAAGTTTTTGTACAAGGGACCTGTTAGGGAACAGGGGGTTGGTCCCATCTCGAAGGTTGTCTACCACTAATAAATCCCTTTTCATTCAGAAGTCTTTCACTGCATCAGCATGTTTGCCCCTCCTGTCTCCCCTGGAATGTAGCTTGTGACCAGGGGTGCATTCAAAGGACTTAACAAGCCTTGAAAAATTAAATTGATGTGACACTGTTGAAATTGTCACAAAATCCTCTCCTCTCCTCTCCTCCTCCCTCTCCTCTCCTCTCCTCTCCTCTCCTCTCCTCTCCTCTCCTCTCCTCTCCTCTCCTCTCCTCTCCTCTCCTCTCCTCTCCTCTCCTCTCCTTCCTCTCTCCTCTCCTCCTCTCCTCTCCTCTCCTCTCCTCTCCTCTCCTCTCCTCTCCTCTCCTCTCCTCTCCTCTCCTCTCCTCTCCTCTCCTCTCCTCTCCCTCTCCTCTCCTCTCCTCTCCTCTCCTCTCCTCTCCTCTCCTCTCCTCTCCTCTCCTCTCCTCTCCTCTCCTCTCCTCTCCTCTCCTCTCCTCTCCTCTCCTCTCCTCTCCTCTCCTCTCCTCTCCTCTCCTCTCCTCTCCTCTCCTCTCCTCTCCTCTCCTCTCCCTCTCCTCTCCTCTCCTCTCCTCTCCTCTCCTCTCCTCTCCTCTCCTCTCCTCTCCTCTCCTTCTCCTCTCCTCTCCTCTCCTCTCCTCTCCTCTCCTCTCCTCTCCTCTCCTCTCCTCTCCTCTCCTCTCCTCTCCTCTCCTCTCCTCTCCTCTCCTCTCCTCTCCTCTCCTCTCCTCTCCTCTCCTCTCCTCTCCTCTCCTCTCCTCTCCTCTCCTCTCCTCTCCTCTCCTCTCCTCTCCTCTCCATGGTTGAGTTGATCAGATGGTGTTGGGTGAGAGGTTGGACCTGATGATCTCTGAGGTCTTTTCCAGCCTGGTTAGTTCTGCATTCTGTAAGAAGCCTTCCACAGCCCAGGTTGCTCAAGCCCTCATGCAACCTGGCCTTGAACACCTCCAGGGAGGGGGCAGCCCAGCCTCCCTGGGGCAGGGTTCCAGTGTCTCCCCAGCCTCACTGTAAAGAATTTCTTCCTCCTCTCCAGCCTGAATCTCTACATTTCTTGCCATGTACACACAGAGAGGTTTTCCTCCCTGCTGCAAATTGCAAGCCTGCTTCATTCCAGCCATCCAGCCAAGCTCTTCTACCTCGGATGTGTGTCCCATGTCCAAGCTGCTCGCTGTGTAAAGGTGAGCATCAGTCTCACCTGCATGCCCTGAGTTTGTTTTCTTGTGTTTCTTGTTGATTATCTGCCTGTAAAGGATCCTGCTGCTCCAGACTCCATCAATTAGCCCAGCACTCTGCCTTTGAAACTTCTGCTCAGGCAGGAGACAAAGACTTTGTGTGCTTAATGCACCCGGAGGAGATGGCAGGCGAAGCCCCCGGCTCCAGGAGCGCTCTGCAGCGGTGAGCCCTTCATTCCTGAGGTAATTTTGCACACCCACTCCTTCAGGGGATTGAAGAAATAAATAAATTAGCCTGAGTGAGCCGTTGTCAAGGTGACAGAAACGAGATGAGGTGTGAAATGACTGAGCTGGGGTGGCAAATGATAAGAAAACACATTCCTGATTGACAGCGTGTCTAGAAGGAAGGGCCTGACTGCAGGCAGCTGGGGAACCTCATCCCTCCCTCCCCTCCCCTTCTCCCCACAGCCATCACTCTCCAGCCCACAGGAGGCTTGTCAAGATTGATGCTTGAGGTTCATGCCAGCCTTCCCCTGACAAGTTTCCTCTGCACTAATCCACAGTATCAAATAGCTCCAAAGTGAGAACCCCTGGCTCTGAAGTGAAAAGCATGGTGGCTGTGAAGCAGAGCCATGACACCTAGGAGAGGAGGGAGTAAAAGTCTTCTGCTCTGCCTCTTCCCCAGGCAGAGCAGCAGTGATTGGAAGCCTCACTCCATATCCAGGTTTGGAAGTGCTCACATGTGAGGAGTGACTGAATTCCAGCATCTGTCCAGTGGTTAGCAGGTCTGGTACCTAGAAAACATCTCTGCCACTTATTGCTAAGACTTTAAGGACAGTTGCACAGAATCACAGTACTGATGGAATCACAGAATCATGGACTTGGTTTGTTTGAAAGAGACCTCTCAAGGTCCATCCAGTCCAACCCCTGTGCAGTCAGCAGGGACATATGCAAATAGAGAAGGGTTGCTCAGGCCCCCAGGCAACCTGACACCTGACCTGCAATGGTTCCAGGGATGGAGAATCTCCTGCCCCTCTGGGCAACCTGGGCTAGGATCTCACCACCCTCAGTATCAAACATTTCTCCCTTCTCTCCAGCCTGAATCTCTCTCTTTTACTTCAAACCATCACCCCTTGCCCTGGCACAACAGGCCCTGCTCAAAGTCCTTCTTGGAGGGTCCCTTGAAGCGCTGGAAGGCCACCAGAAGGTCTCCCTGTAGCCTTCTCTTCTCCAGGCTGAACAACCCCGACTCCCTCAGCCTGGCCTCCCAGCAGAGGGCTTCCAGCCCTCCCAGCACTGCTGTGGCCCTAAAGGCCAAAGCTGCACCAACAGGTCCTTGGCCTTTGTGTCTCAAGCTGCACCAGGGGAAGTTTAGGCTGGAGGTGAGGAGGAGAAAGTTCTTCCCAGAAAGAAGAATTGGCCACTGGAATGTGCTGCCCAGGGAGGTGGTGGAGTCCCCATCCCTGGAGGTGTTCAGGAGGGGATTGGATGTGACACTTGCAGCCATGGTTTAGTTAGTCATGAGGTGCTGGGTGGCAGGTTGGACTTGATGATCTTTAGGTCTTTTCCAACCTTATTGATTGGATGACTCATACTCTATGCATGATTTTTCAGTGTCAGCTCTGTGCACAGCTGCGGTTTTCCCCCCAAACCTTACAGAAAACAATCACTGTATTGCACTTGTCCTCAGTCTTGTTTGTGAGTGAGCCTGAGCAAGCTGCTGAGACAGCCTCTGAGAGGAGCCCCCCACCTGGTGGTGTCCAGCGATGGTGGCGATGTGCAGGGCGGTCAAGGCTCCGTACCCCACCTGCTGGATGTCAGCTCCCCCGTGCAGCAGCGCTGTCAGCAGCTCCACGTTGTCCTAAAGGCACAGGGTGGAAATCTGTTATTCCTGGAACAGAGCTGGGAGCGCAGCAGGCAGGGACCCAGAGGCAGCTGGGGCTGTCTGCACCTTTCCTGCCGTCAGGCTGCTGCCTTGCATAGAATCATCACGGAATGGGTGGGGGCAGAAAGGACATCAAAGGTCACTCTGTTACACCCCCCCTGCTGTGTGCAGGGGCACCTCAGGGTGCTCAAGGCCTCATCTAACATGCCTTTGAACACCTCCAGGGAGGAGGCATCCACAACCTCTCTGGCCAACCTGTTTCAGTGCCTCTCCACTCTCATTGTAAAGAATTTCTTCCTAGTATCTTAGAATGGAATGGAATGGAATGGAATGGAATGGAATGGAATGGAATAGAATAGAATAGAATAGAATAGAATAGAATAGAATAGAATAGAATAGAATAGAATAGAATAGAATAGACCAGACCAGGTTGGAAAAGACCTCAGAGATCATCGAGTCCAACCTCTCACCCAACACCATCTAATCAACTCAACCATGGCACCAAGCACCCCATCCAGTCTCTTCTTAAACACCTCCAGGGATGGTGATTCCACCACCTCCCTGGGCAGCACATCCCAATGACCAGTCTCTCTTGCTGGGAAGAATGTCTTCCTCACATCAAGCCTGAACCTCCCCTGCCACAGCTTGAGACTGTGTCCTCTTGTTCCAGTGCTGCTTGCCTGGCAGAAGACACCAACCCTCACCTGGCTGCAACCTCCCTTCAGGGAGTTGGAGAGAGCAAGAAGGTCTCCCCTGAGCCTCCTCTTCTCCAGGCTAAGCAACCCCAGCTCCCTCAGCCTCTCCTCCCAGGGCTGTGCTCCAGACCCCTCCCCAGCTTTCTTGCCCTTCTCTGGACACCTTCCAGCAGCTCAACCTCTTTCCTGAACTGAGTTCATGTTGCCTTTAAAAACCTCTCAGCCTCCAAGCCATTAGAAGTGCTCAGCAAACTGGGTTACAGGTCACAACATGGAATCATGGCATCACAGAAACAGAGAACAGAGTCATTTTGGCTGGAAGAGGCTTTTAAGCTCTCCACATCCAACCACTACCCCAGCACTGCCAGACCACCACTAAACCATGTCCCTCAGCACCACATCTCCACAGCTGTGAAGCCCCTCCAGGAATGAGGACTCCACCACTGCCCTGGGCAGCTTGGGCCAGGCCTGGACAACCCTCTGGGGGAAAAAATTGTTCCTCATGCTCAACCTGTCCCTCCTAGGGTGCAATCTGAGGACGTTTCTCCTTGTCCTATTGCTTGCTCCTTGGGAAAAGAGACCTCCAGAGGTGGTGACTCTACCACTTCCCCAACATCCCAGTAAAGAAGGGCACTCAAGGAGCTCCCAGGAGATATTCTTTAGGGAAATGCTCTCTTTGTCCACTTCAATCCCTGCTCCTGCTTTTATTTGCACTCCTTTTTATTCATGGTCTTCAAGGATAAATATAACAGTGAAGACAACTCATATGGAAGCTGAATCATGGAATCATAGAATTTCCTCAGTAGGAAAAGACCTCTGAGCCCAACCATCATGTAGGACTTGAGGAGAGAGCACAAGAAAGGAAGAAATCATCAAATGAATGGCTTCCAGATTCTTTCTCTTAACGTCTATACCAGCAAAAAGGACTCTCCTCTACCCTGAGCAGCTTTGCATGGTCTGATCAAGCATTGTCCCCTGCTGGATGACACTGTGAAAGTCCAGCCATCCTGTGGGACTTGAGGAGAGACCACAAGAAAGGGAGAAATCATCAAATGAATGGCTTCCAGACTCTTTCTCTTAATGTCTATGAGAGCAAAAAGGACTCTCCTCTACCCTAAGCAGCCTTGTATGGTCTGATCAAGCATTGTCTCCTCCTGCATGACACTGTAAAAAGCCAACCATCCTGTGGGACTTGAGGAGAGACCACAAGAAAGGAAGAAATCATCAAATGAATGGCTTCCAGACGCTTTCTCTTAGTGTCTATAACAGCAAAAAGGACTCTCCTCTACCCTGAGCAGCCTTGCATGGTCTGATCAAGCATTGTCTCCTCCTGCATGACACTGTGAAAGTCCAGCCATCACCTGGGACTTGAGGAGAGAGCACAAGAAAGGGAGAAATCATCAAATGAATGGCTTCCAGGTTCTTTCTCTGAGTGTCTATAACAGCAAAAAGGACTCTCCTCTACCCTGAGCAGCCTTGTATAATCTGATCCATCTTTCCCAAGCAGCATTGTCCCCTCCTGCATGACACTGTGAAAGCCCAACTATCACATGGGACTTGAGGAGAGACCACAAGAAAGGAAGAAATCATCAAATGAATGGCTTCCAGACTCTTTCTCTTAGTGTCTATAAGGGCAAAAAGGACTCTCCTCTACCCTGAGCAGCCTTGCATGGTCTGATCCCTCTTTCCCAAGCAGCATTGTCCCCTGCTGGATGACGCTGTGAAAGCCCACGCTGGTTCCCTGTGCTGTGCTCGTCACAAGTCATCTTCCTGTGCACCCTAAATATGTGAAGTTTCTATTTTCACCAGAATTGGCAGCCAGAGAGTTTGAGCTGCTCAGCTCTGGTTCCTTTCCATCAGTTCTGCTCAGAATGATTCACCTTATAAGCAGCCAGGTGCAGAGCTGTGAATCCATTCCTGGTGAGCCGGGACGGGCGCAGCCCTTTCAGCATCAGGGTTCTGATGTGCGACTTGGTACCTTCAGAAAGAGGGTTAGAAAGCAGTTATGGGCAGGAAAGAACCAGCAGAGGAACAAAGAAGCTTCAGTGTGGCTTTGAAAGCAAAGAATCAGGGAGCTCCTCTGCTGAGCTAGGCAAGACATAAAACAAAAAGCTGGGGTCAGAGAGGCTGGAGAGCAGCCAGGCAGAAAGGGACCTGGGGGGTAGCGGTTGATAGTAGGCTAAACATGAGCCAGCAGTGTGCCCAGGTGGCCAAGAAGGCCAAGGGCATCCTGGCCTGCATCAGGAAGAGTGTGGCCAGCAGCAGCAGGGAGGTCATTCTGCCCTGTGCTCAGCACTGCTTAGGCCACACCTTGAGTCCTGTGTCCACTTCTGGGCTCCTCAATTTAGGAGGGACATTGAGAGACTTGAAGGTGTCCAGAGAAGGGCAAGAAAGCTGGGGAGGGGTCTGGAGCACAGCCCTGGGAGGAGAGGCTGAGGGAGCTGGGGTTGCTTAGCCTGGAGAAGAGGAGGCTCAGGGGAGACCTTCTTGCTCTCTCCAACTCCCTGAAGGGAGGTTGTAGCCAGGTGGGGGTTGATCTCTTCTCCCAGGCAAGCAGCACCAGAACAAGAGGACACAGTCTCCAGCTGTGGCATGGGAGGTTTAGGCTGGAGGTGAGGAAGAAGTTCTTCATAGAAAGAGAGATTGGCCATTGGGATGTGCTGCCCAGGGAGGTGGTGGAGTCCCCATGCCTGGAGGAGTTCAGAAAAGGATTGGATGTGGCACTTAGAGCCATGGTTTAGTTAGTCAGGAGGTGTTGGGTGATAGGTTGGACTTGATGATCTCAAAGGTCTCTTCCACCCTGGTTATTTCTATTTCTATTTCTATTTCTATTTCTATTTCTATTTCTATTTCTATTTCTATTTCTATTTCTATTTCTATTTCTATTTCTATTTCTATTTCTATTTCTATTTCTATTTCTATTTCTATTTCTATTCTAGCCTGTCCTGTCCTGTCCTGTCCTGTCCTGTCCTGTCCTGTCCTGTTCTAGCACAGATCACAGGTTCACACATTGCACTGCGTTGGAAGCGACCCTGGAAGGTCATCTTGTCCAACCCCCCTGCTGTCAACAGGGACACCTCCAACTAGAGCAGGTTGCTTAGGGCCACATCAAGTTTGACCTTGAATGTGTCCAGGGATGGGGCCTCAACAACATCTCTGGGCAAGCTGTTCCAGTGTGGTGCCACCCTCGTGGTGAAGCAACGAGGAGCAAAGATCCTGTCTCTCAGCGGCGCAGGATCACACCCTCCTCCGTGCTGGCATCTAACTGAGATGGAGAAGAGTGTTGGTGTGTGCTGTCAGTGAGGCACTCTGCAGAGCTGAAGCCTCTCTGCCTCTCACAGCCCATTTCTGCTGGAAATGGCATCACAAGTGCAGAGCCTGTGCCTGAGCTAGGGACTCACCGTGTGGAGCGCTGAGCAGCAGCGTGGAACCGAGTGGAAAATTCCACCACCAGTCTCTCTTCATGAGCATCCCCTAAGATACCACCTCTTGCATAGCCTGAGTTTCTGTTGCAAAAATCCTCTCAGCTGAGGGTTTTTCACTAAAGCATTTGAGTTATTCTTCTTTTAATCTCCGTGAAATAAACCCCAGGCGTTTCCTTTATGCTGGAGACTAAAGGTGATGTGTACATGGCGAAGGTCTGCTCAAGCTGGGTCCTTCTCTTGGAGCTCACAGCATGTGCAGAATGCAGCAATGAGCCATCCCACATGGGCAGTATGGCTTGACTGACTAGTGCCTACAGCAAGTGCTTACAGAACCCCAGAAAGGTAGGTTTGGGAGGGACCTCTGGAGATCATCCAGTCCAACCCCCTTGCTAAAGCAGGGCACCCACAGCAGCTTGCCCAGCAGCACAATGCCCAGCTGGCTTTGGAAGCTCTCCAGAGAGGGAAACTGCACAACCCCTCTGGGCAGCTTGCTTTAGGGCTCCAGCACCCTCTCATCAAACAAGTTTCTCCTGCTCAGATGGAACCTCCTGGGTTCCAGTTTGTGCCCACTGCCCCTTGGCCTGTCTCTGGGCACCACAGAGAAGAGTCTGGCCCCATCCTGTTGTTTCCCACAGGTCCTTTAGTTCTTGCTGAGCATTGATCAGATTCCTCTCTCAGGCTGCTCTTCTCCAGGCTCAAGAGACCCAGGGCTCTCAGCCTTAGTTGCATGGTTTAGTTGATTAGGTGGCGTTGGATGATGGGTTGGATGTGATGATCTTGAAGGTCTCTTCCAACCTGGTTCAGTCTGGTCCTATCCTATCCTATCCTATCCTATCCTATCCTATCCTATCCTATCCTATCCTATCCTATCCTATCCTATCCTATCCTATCCTATCCTACCCTACCCTACCCTATCCTATCCTATCCTATCCTATCCTATCCTATCCTATCCTATCCTATCCTATCCTATCCTATTCTATTTCCTCCTCACAGAGATGCTCCAGGCCCTTCAGCAAAACCTTTGTAGCCACAGCTGAACTCCCTCCAGTATTTCCCTGTCTCTCTTGAACTGAGGAGCCCAAAACTGGACCAGTTCTCTCGCTGTGGCCTCACCAGGGCAGGGTACAGGGAGAGGAGAACCTCCCACAATCTTCCAGCCACACTCTTCTTCACAGTATCACATTCTCACAGTATTACTAAGGTTGGAAGAGACCTCGGGGATCATCGAGTCCAACCTATCAACACAGACCCCATGACTAGACCATGGCACCAAGTGCCACATCCAATCCCCTCTTGAACACCCTCTTCATGAGGCCACTGGCCTTCTTGGCCACAGAAGGCCACTGGTGCTTAGCTGAACACCTGCAGTAAAACACTGCCCATCATCAACCATGACCCCTGGACTGCAGAAGCAGCTCCAATGCGGTGTGGTGGAACCTGACTCAAGCCCCAAGCAGCAAAGTCAGGAGTAAGACTTACAAATGTTTTCCCCAGCTCTCAGCAAACACAGGCAGAAAGGTACAGAAGGTAGACCCTTGCTGGCAACTGCCAGCCAGAGGGAATCAGCAGCCAGGCAGCGAGGAGGTTTGAAGAACACCAGGCACATACCCCCACAGATGCAGCAGAGGTGAAGAAGAGAGAGCCCGTTCTCCGTGCGGTAATTTAAATTGACTTTGCAGAAGGCTTCATCAGAGCTGAAAAAAAGAAATTTTACAGCTGATTACTGTTGTCATCCTTTAGCACAACTTCTTTCACTTGGAAAACACTTGAAAGAGAAATCCCAGCGTAGCTGTTTTGCAGGCACAAGGCTAAATTTATGCCCACTTTGCACTCCGAGTACGGAGATGCTTCACTGATCCCCAGCGAGCAGGCAGATTGATGGTCCTCTGAGCATGCCTGCGATCCAGCCTCAGTCCATACATCCTAAACACAGCTAAATCAGCCTGCAGCAGGAAGAGTGTGGCCAGCAGGAGCAGGGAAGTCATTCTGCTCTGTGCTCAGCACTACTTAGGACACACCTGGAGTCCTGTGTCCACTTCTGGGCCCCTCAGGTTAGGAAAGATGTTGAGATGCTGAAAGGTGTCCAGAGAAGGGCAAGAAAGCTGGGGAGGGGTCTGGAGCACAGCCCTGGGAGGAGAGGCTGAGGGAGCTGGGGTTGCTTAGCCTGGAGAAGAGGAGGCTCAGGGGAGACCTTCTTGCTCTCTGCAACTCCCTGAAGGGAGGTTGTAGCCAGGTGGGGGTTGGTATCTTCTCCCAGGCAGGCAAGCAGCACCAGAACAAGAGGACACAGTCTCAAGCTGTGCCAGGGGAACTTTAGGCTGGAGGTGAGGAGAAAGTTCTTCCCAGAAAGAGGAATTAGCCACTGGAATGTGCTGCCCAGGGAGGTGGTGGAGTCCCCATCCCTGGAGGTGTTTAAGAAGAGCCTGGCTGAGGCACTTGGTGCCATGGTTGAGTTGATTAGATGGTGTTGGGTGATAGGTTGGACTTGAATGATCTCTGAGGTCTTTTCCAACCTGGTCTATTCTATTCTATTCTATTCTATTCTATTCTATTCTATTCTATTCTATTCTATTCTATTCTATTCCATTCCATTCCATTCCATTCCATTCCATTCCATTCCATTCCATTCCATTCCATTCCATTCCATTCCACTCTAAATTGGAGACACAATTTGACTTGTTTTACCCAAGCAGAGATTAAATCTTATCTGGGCCTGGGTTTTCACATGCACTCCTCAGAAGAGGGGCACCACATGCTAAGGAAGCTGATATTTTTTCTGTCCTAAATGTAAATCAGTGTGGTGTGGACACATTTCCTTCACACATTCCAGTCACAATCCCTCTGTTTGGTGACAGCCCCTCGTCTACCACTTCCACTTTACTGACGTGGAAAATGTTTTGCTCAGTAAAAATAAAAGCTCATTCTTCAGCAGTGTTTTATCTCTGTGCAGCTCTCCTCTGACAAGCTGTGATTAATGATAGCGATCCAAGGCTCAGCCGTCCTGCAGCCTTCCCCCCGGGACCAGCTGAGGGGAAAATGAATTCCAGCCTCTGGGAAACAAGATCTTAAAATCAGAGAGTCATCAAGGCTGGAAAAGACCTCTAAGATCATCAAACCCAGTCAGAAAGGGACTTGGGGGTACTGGTTGAAAGTAGGCTGAACAGGAGCCAGCAGTGTGCCCAGGTGGCCAAGAAGGCCAAGGCCATCCTGGCCTGCAGCAGGAAGAGTGTGGCCAGCAGGAGCAGGGAAGCCATTCTGCCCTGTGCTCAGCACTGCTTAGGCCACACCTTGAGTCCTGTGTCCAGTTCTGGGCTCCTCAATTTAAGAAGAACATTGAGATGTGTCCAGAAAAGGGCAAGAAAGCTGGGGAGGGGTCTGGAGCACAGCCCTGGGAGGAGAGGCTGAGGGAGCTGGGGTTGCTTAGCCTGGAGAAGAGGAGGCTCAGGGGAGACCTTCTTGCTCTCCACAACTCCCTGAAGGGAGGCTGTAGCCAGGTCTCTTCTCCCAGGCAGGCAAGCAGCACCAGAACAAGGGGACACAGTCTCAAGCTGTGCCAGGGGAGGTTTAGGCTGGAGGTGAGGAAGAAATTCTTCCCAGCAAGAGAGACTGGCCATTGGGATGTGCTGCCCAGGGAGGTGGTGGAGTCACCATCCCTGGAGGTGTTCAAGACAGGCTTGGATGTGGCACTTGGAGTCGTGGTTTAGTTGCCAGGAGGTGTTAGGTATTGGGTAATAGGTTGGAGTTGATGATCTCTGAGGTCTTTTCCACGCTGGTTGATTCCCTGATTCTCTGATTCTCTGGTCTTTGCTGTGCCCTCTTGTGCTGGTGGGGATGTGCACCCTGCAGGCACCGGTGCCTGGCAGTGCCTGTGTGGGGAGCGGATGGCTGTGTCCCCAGGGTGAACTCTGCAAGCCCCAGAAGCACAGAACATCATCCTGCTGGCTGAGTCACATCTCCTGCTTCAATTTCCATCTTTAAGCTGTGTTAAAAATTCACCTCCTGAGCCCTTAATGTGTGCTTGAGAATCCAGGGGGGTTGTAGCCAGATACTGAAATCTTCCTCTGTTTCTGGTGTGAAAAAGAAAAGCCTTCAGTTTGTTTTCTGGCTGATAATTGATTTTAATATGGTTTGAGCCCTTGTAAAGCAGCAGAAATTGCCTGGTTTTATGGGGAAAGATTGCAAAGAAGGTTTCCTGTATTAAAAGCTGCAATCAAAATGCTCAGGTTGACAATGAAAACTGGATCAAATGACTGCACCACACCCAGGCTTGTCTGGGTGCCTTCCTGATGCCTTTCTGCTGACATCAGATCTGGAGCCCCTAGTACAGGAAGGATCTGGAGGGGCTGGAAGGTGTCCAGAGAAGGGCCATGAGGATGAGCAGAGGGCTGGAGCTGCTCTGCTCTGAGGACAGACTGAGGGAGTTGGGGCTGTTCAGTCTGGAGAAGAGAAGGCTCCCAGGAGACCTCACTGTGGCCTTCCAGGATCTGCAGGGGGCTCCAAGAAAGCTGGGGAGGGACTTTTGAGGGTGTCAGGGAGTGATAGGACTGGGGGGGATGGAGCAGAACTAGAAATGGGGAGATTGAGATTGGATGTGAGGAAGAAGTTGTTGCCCATGAGGGTGGTGAGAGCCTGGCCCAGGTTGCCCAGGGAGGTGGTGGAAGCCTCCTGCCTGGAGGTGTTTGCAGCCAGGCTGGAGGTGGCTGTGAGCAACCTGCTGTGGTGTGAGGTATCCCTGGCCATGACAGGGGGGTTGGGACTGGCTGAGCCTTGAGGTCCCTTCCAACCCTGACAATTCTGTGATTCACTTACCTTCCTTATCTCAAATAAAGAGTGTGCAGCCTCCCATTTCAGATAGTTTTACTGATAAAGAGGTTTAAAATGAGCCAAACACTGAAGCACTTCACTGGACCATGGCCCTTGTGGTCAGTGTACCACACTGAGAGCCCAGTGTCCTCCTTCACATGACAGGCTGAAGCAGGGCTAACTCTGTTAGCTGGAAGTGAGCACCAGGATTAGTTTCTTCGGAGCAGCCTGGCTTTTCTGAGCTTGTGATGTCTTTGTGATTAGAATCCTCTGTTTGGTTTTTGCTTTGTTTTTTTCCAAGTGGTCTGCAGTTATTTACCTGATGATTTTCCTACTTGCCCACAGTCAGTGAGCTGAATGGAGCATGAGTAGGGGACTGGAGCACTGCCTGGGGAGGAGAGGGTGAAGGACCTGGAGCTCTTTAGTCTGGAGAAGAGAAGACTGAGAGGGGATTTAATCAATGCCTATCAATATCTGAGGGCTGGGGGTCAGGAGGGAGGGGACAGGCTCTGCTCACTTGCTCCCTGGGATAGGACAAGGAGCAATGGATGGAAGCTGCAGCACAGGAGGTTCCACCTCAACACAAGGGGGAACTTCTTCACTGTGAGGGTGACAGAGCCCTGGAGCAGGCTGCCCAGAGAGGTTGTGGAGTCTCCTTCTCTGGAGCCTTTCCAGCCCCATCTGGATGTGTTCCTGTGTGACCTGAGCTAGACTGTAAGGTCTCTGGCAGGGGGGTTGGAGTGGGTGATCTCTTTGGGTGCCTTCCAAGCCCTGACCTCCTGTGAGCCTGTGATCCCTGCCTGCAGATGCACAGGAGCAACTCCAAAAGGAACACACCAAGAGCAGGCATCCCCTTAGGGCTAATTAATTTACAAGAGCACATAGGTGTTTGTTGGGAAATATTGTCATGAGTAATTAACAGCCACCAGGCTGTGACAGTTGGGGTTGTTCAGCCTGTGGAAGAGAAGGCTCTGGGGACACATTCTGCTGGCCTTTCAATACCTGAAGGGGGCTAGAGGAGAGCTGGGGATCAACGTTTTACAAAGGCTGGTAGTGACAGGGCAAGAGCTGGAAGGGAGGAGATTTAGACTGGAAGGCAGGAAGAAATTCTTTCCAGTGAGGCTGGGGAGACACTGGAACAGGTTGCCCAAGCAGGTTGTGGATGCCCCCTCCCTGGAGGTGTTCAAGGCCAGGCTGGATGAGGGCTTGAGCAACCTGGGCTGGTGGATCACAGGATGTCAGGGGTTGGAAGAGACCCAGAGAGATCATCCAGTCCAACCCCCCTGCCAGAGCAGGACCATACAATCCAGCACAGCTCACACAGGAACACATCCAGACATGCCTTAAAAGGCTCCAGAGAAGGAGACTCCACAACCTCTCTGGGCAGCCTGTTCCAGTGCTCTGTGAGCCTCACAGTAAAGAAGTTCCTCCTTGTGTTGAGGTGGAGCCCCCTGTGCTGCAGCTTCCATCCATTGCTCCTTGCAATGTGGGACACAGTCCTGCCCATGGCAGGGGGGTTGGAACTGGATGACCTTTGAGGTCCTTTCCAGCCCAAACCATTCTGTGAAGCTATGAATACTTCTGGTCCTGCTGTGCTGTGAGGCTCTGGCTGAGGGCTGCAACAACAGTCCCAAAAATAGACATCGAGGAGCGCACGTTCCAGACGTGAGGAACTCCTCCCGTAAGCAAACACCTGGAACCAAACCCACTGCTGAGGAGCAAGTGCTCATCTGAAAGACATTCACAAACAGGCTTTCCAGGGCATTTTACCTGAAAACATGCTGCAGCTCTGCCAGCTCCTTCTCTCTGATCTGCAGGTCATCCTCCAGGCGCTCTATGATTATGGTGTATGACTCGCTGACTTTCTTCTTCCATTCATCTGACAACGACAACAGCAACAAAAACACTCACAGGACACCTCAGGAACACAGGAAACCCAGGGACTCAAACTGCCATTGTCCCAGCAACCAGAGCACTCCGAGTTTTCAAACACCCAGTCGCAGGCTGCTTCACAAAGTCTTCTACTACACGAGGAAGGTCTAAAATGTTACAGCTCTCAACCCTTCCCCTTCTGCACGCAGCAAGGGCACAGCTGCCCTGGTACATATGGATCCCATACACACCAGCGTGGATATCCTGATCCCACAGCCAGCCAATGCAAGTGAAGCCTCACCAGAAACGTTTTTCCCCTGAGCAAAAGAAAAGCTGCAGCCTGAGGCTGCATCTCAGCACAGACACAGGGCACAACAAGGTTGGAAGCCGAAGGGTTGGAAGCAGCAGCTGAGCACCAGCCTTAAGGGCTTGAAGCACCAGTTAAAAGCCACACAATGACCCAAGTTAGAGTGATCTTACACCACTGCACAGAGACATTTGGTTTCTGAGCTTGTTGCCTTTCCCAGGCTATGCTAAATTCTTCTTCTTGTCAGCCAAGGACAACACACCACCTTCTCCTCCAACTCGACCAGCCAGGAGCTGTTCCCGACAAACCGTCTGCTCCTTGCAGATGGATTGGGGGGGGAGGGAGGGGAAACAAACAGCAATTAAAACAAGCAGCATTAATTACCAGTGCATGTTTGGGTTGGTCTAGACTTGTAATTCCCCATTTGTCCAAGGGATCTTCTTTGTTTCAGCCAAGCTCTCGCAGCAATCTGACTCCCTGTGGGAGAGCAGCGAGAGCCCTCCTGAGAAATACTTTTGATAGCCCACAGCTAAAAATAGCCTCTGTGCCAAAGGGAAGGTCATGCAACAATGGCACAGAGCAAGGCTGTGCTGTCAGCTGGGAAAACATCACCAAGGCACTTCCTCAGCTGGCTGATCTGCTGCCCAAGTCCACAGGAACGCTCCCCTCAGCTGGTGAACTCCTCAGGCTGGTGGAATGGTAGTGACTGGCAGGACATGGAAGGTGATTCTGCCTCTCTGCTCCACTCTGGTGAGATCCCACCTGCAGCACTGCATTCAGTTCTGGTGCCTCCAGCATAAGAGGGACTGCTGGAGCAGGTCCAGAGGAGGTCACAAAGATGATCAGAGGGCCAGAGCACCTCCCCTGTGGGGTCAGGATGAGAGAGCTGGGGTTGTTCAGCTTGGATAAGGCTCCAGGAAGACATGGGACTTCTGAGTACAGAATTAACCAGGTTGGGAAAGACCTCAGAGAGCACTGAGTCCAACCTATCACCCAACATATCTAATCGATTTGGGGCTCTTGGTAAAATTGCCCCTTGTAAGCTTCAAGTCCCCAAAGGAGACAAAGTGATTGGGAGATGTGTGATGCCACCCTTGGCCCTTCTTCAGCAGCTCCCTTGGGCAACTGGGCTTGGGGAAGCCCTCAGGGGACTGGTGGCAGCAGGACTGAAGTAAAACATTGAGACTACCCAGCTGGGTTTTGATGGTGGTGGTGTTTCCTAGAATCATAGAATGGTTAGGGTTGGAAGGGACCTCAAGGATCATCTAGAATACAGAATACAGAATTAACCAGGTTGGAAAAGACCTCAAAGACCATTGAGTCCAACCTCTCACCCAACACCGTCTGATGAACTAAACCGTGGCACCAAGTGCCTCAGCCAGGCTCTTCTTAAACACCTCCAGGGATGGGGACTCCCTGGGCAGCACATCCCAATGGCCAATCTCTCTTGCTGGGAAGAATTTCTTCCTCACCTCCAGCCTAAAGTTCCCCTGGCACAGCTTGAGACTGTGTCCTCTTGTTCTGGTGCTGCTTGCCTGCCTGGGAGAAGAGACCAACCCCCACCTGGCTACAATCTCCCTTCAGGGAGTTGCAGAGAGCAAGAAGGTCTCCCCTGAGCCTCCTCTTCTGCAGGCTAAGCAACCCCAGCTCCCTCAGCCTCTCCTCACAGGGCTGTGCTCCAGACCCCTCCCCAGCTTTCTTGCCCTTCTCTGGACACCTTCCAGCACCTCAACATCTTTCCCTGGGCAGCACATTCCAATGGCCAATCTCTCTTGCTGGGAAGAATTTGTTCCTAACATCCAGCCTTAAACTTCCCCTGGCACAGCTTGAGACTGTGTCCTCTTGTTCTGTCACAGGAGAAGAGACCAACCCCCACTGAGCTAGAGGAGGAGGTGAGCAGGCTCTCAGAGCTCAGCACATTCACTCTGTGTTCCTCCAGACCCTCCACTGTGAAGAATCCTACTTGCAGCAGCAGGCAGCCAAACCAGCCACGAGGCTGCCAAGAGGGGATGTGGCTGGAGGAGGTTGGAGCTCCACCATCGTCCAACTCAGACTCTTCTATGCTTCTAGGGCACTGGCCCTGCCAGTCATGGGAGTCATGCTGGGGTCTCTATGCCTCTTTCCCTCCTTTGACTGTTTGTTTAGATGTATTTGGTACACACACACTCAGCCTGAGGCCAGGCTGAGAGAGGTGGGGTTGGTCAGCCTGGAGAAGGCTCCATGGAGACCTTAGAGCAGCTCTTTACTATGTGAAGGAAGCTACAAGACAGCTGGAGAGAGGCTTTTGACAAAGGCATGGAGTGACAGGACGAGGGGGGATGGCTTCAAACTGGAAGAAGCTGGATTGAGATGAGACATGAGGGAGAAATTCTTCCCTAGGAGGGTGGTGAGGTACTGGAACAGGTTGCCCAGAGAAGTTGTGGAGGGAGACAGGTTGGAGGAGGCCTTGAGCAGCCTGGTCTAGTGGGAGGTGTCCCTGCCCCTGGCAGGGGGGGTTGGAACTAGATGATCTTTAAGGTGCCTTCCAAGCCAAACCATTCTATGCATCTATGCTTATTTCACACCAAGTAGGACAGACCCACGTCCATCAGCTGCTGTCAGCTGCACCTGCAGGTCTCAGCATCACTCTGGTGACATCTGGATACGTCACAGCAAGTGCAGCAGGTGGTGAAGGGAAATGCATGTGGAAGTGAAGCAGCGCTGGAGCTCTGGAGGCCATGTAAGGGCAGGGCTGAGCGCAGAGGCCCCTCGGCGGCAGCCCAGCCCAGGCGGCCAGCACTGCTGTTTCTGCTCTCACAATAGCACAGGGATTAACTCTCCACGTGTGCAGGGAGCAGAAAATGAAGCTGTGGCATCAGAGCTTCAGGAATGTGAGGAAGCTGGAACCTCTGAGCTCCAGGACAAACTCTGCATCCAAGCCAAGACCATTTCCAGGCAGACTTGTTGGAGCTTGCTCACCTTCTCCTGTCAGTTCCCCAAATCCTCTTGGCACAGAGACCATCTGGCTGCTCCTCTTTTTATTTCAGCTGCCTTCCCTTGTGTTCTTTTTTTAAGTGCCCAATTATTCAGTCTCCCATTTCCTGCCCAAAAGGTTGCTGCCCTAATCCTGCACTCTCAGGTTTCGTGGTGGCACCCAGCGAGCTGTGCAGCTAAACCTCAGGTCTTTATGGCAGAGCTCCCCAGGCATCCAGGGAAGTCATCAACACCCCGGTCCTTATGAGCCCCATTATTGCTCTACACAGCACAAGTAATTAACTAAAGCAAGCTAACATGAGTGAAATCATCAGACACTTGCCTGGGCTCCAGCTGGGACTGCACCACCCACAGCTGCCTTTCAGGAGAGATGAGCCAGAGGCTACATCCATCTGGGAAACTCCCCAAGCCTCAGACAAAACCAAACTCCCCATTCCAGTAGGTGGTTTCATAGTTTCATAGTTTCAGTTTCATTCAGGGTTGGAAGGGACCACAAGGATCATCTAGTTCCAACCCCCCTGCCACGGGCAGGGACACCCCACACTAGATCAGCCTGGCCACAGCCTCATCCAGCCTGGGCTTAAACACCTCCAGGGATGGGGCCTCGACCACCTCCCTGGACAACCCATTCCAGGGATTCACCACTCTCATGGTGAAGAACCTCCTTGTCACATCTAGCCTGAATCTCCCCACCTCCAGCTTCATTCCATTCCCCCTAGTCCTATCACTACCTGAGATCTTGAGAAGTCCTTCCCCAGCCTTCCTGTAGCCCCCTTCAGATACTGGAAGGCCACAATGAGGTCACCTCGGAGCCTTCTCTTCTGCAGACTGAACAGCCCCAACTCCTTCAGTCTGTCCTCACAGGAGAGGTGCTCCAGCCCTCTGCTCATCCTCGTGGCCCTTCTCTGGACACCTTCCAGCACCTCCACATCCCTCTTGTAATAGGGGCTCCAGAACTGGACACAGTACTCCAGGTGGGGTCTCACCAGGGCTGAGCAGAGGGGGAGGATCACCTCCCTCGACCTGCTAGCCACACTTCTCCTGATGCAGCCCAGGATCTGATTGGCTTTGCGGGCTGCAAGAGCACATTGAGAGCTCATGTTGAACTTCTCGTCCACCAGCACCCCCAGGTCTCTCTCCTCAGGGATGCTTTCCAGCCAGTCACTGCCCAGCCTGGATTTGTGCCTGGGATTGCCTCGACCCAGATGCAGGACCCTGCACTTGCTCTTCTGTCCTCAGAAGGTCCTACCCAACAACCATATGCACAGGATCACAGAATGGTGGGGGCTGGAAAGGACTTCTGGAGATAATCAAGCTCAAACTCCTTGCCAAGGCAGGGTTAGACCCAGGGAAGGTCACACAGGAATAAACCTTTATTAGAATAAACCTTTATTAGAATAAACCAAACCAGGTTGGAAGAGACCTTCAAGATCATCGTGTCCAACCCATCAACCAATCCAACCCACCCAAACAGCTAACCCATGGCACCAAGCACCCCGTCAAGTCTCCTTCTGAACACCTTCAATGACGGCGACTCCACCACCTCCCCGGGCAACCCGTTCCATAGCGCAATCACTCTTTCTGTATAGAACTTCTTCCTAACATCCAACCTGAACCTCCCCTGGCGCAGCTTGAGACTGTGTCCTCTTGTTCTGGTACTGGGTGCCTGGGAGAAGAGACCATCATCAGCCTGTCTACAACCTCCCTTCAGGTAGTTGTAGAGAGTGATAAGGTCACCCCTAAGTCTCCTCTTCTCCAGGCTAAGCAGCCCCAGCTCCCTCAGCCTCTCCTCATAGGGCTGTGTTCCAAACCCCTCACCAACTTTGTTGCTCTTCTCTGGACTCGTTCCAGCAGCTCAACCTCCTTCCTAAACTGAGGGGCCCAGAACTGGACACAGTACTCGAGGTGTGGCCTAACCAGTGCAGTGTACAGGGGCAGAATGACCTCCCTGCTCCTGCTGGCCACACTGTTCTTGATGCAGGCCAGGATGCCATTGGCCCTCTTGGCTGCCTGGGCACACTGCAGGCTCATGTTAAGCCTACCATCAACCAGCACCCCCAGGTCCCTCTCTGCCTGGCTGCTCTCTAGCCACTCTGACCCCAGCCTGTAGCACTGCATGGGGTTGTTGTGGCCAATGTGCAGAACCCGGCATTTGGATGTGTTAAATCTCATGCCGTTGGATTCTGCCCATCTGTCCAGCCTGTCAAGGTCCCTCTGCAGAGCCTCTCTACCCTCCAGCAGATCAACACCTGCCCCCAGCTTGGTGTCGTCAGCAAATTTACTGATGATGGACTCAATGCCCTCATCCAGATCATCAATAAAGATGTTAAAGAGCACAGGGCCCAGCACTGATCCTTGGGGCACACCACTAGTGACTGGCTGCCAGCTGGATGTGGCACCATTCACCACCACTCTCTGGGCTCGGCCCTCCAGCCAGTTCCTAACCCATCGCAGTGTGCTCCCGTCCAAGCCATGGGCTGACAGCTTGGCCAGCAGTTTGCTATGGGGGACGGTGTCAAAGGCCTTGCTGAGGTCCAGGTAGACTACATCAACAGGCCTCCCCACATCCACCAGGCGGGTCACCTGATCATAGAAGGAGATCAGGTTGGTCAGGCAGGACCTGCCCTTCCTAAATCCATGCTGGCTAGGCCTGATCCCTTGGCCATCCTGTAAGTGTTGTGTTATTGAACTCAGGATGACCTGTTCCATGATCTTGCCTGGCACTGAGGTCAGGCTGACAGGCCTGTAATTCCCTGGCTCATCCAACCGGCCCTTCTTATGGATGGGCACCACGTTGGCCAGCTTCCAGTCCTCTGGGACCTCGCCAGTGAGCCAGGACTGCTGGAAAATTATGGAGAGTGGCTTGGCCAGCTCATCTGCCAGCTCTCTCAGCACCCTAGGATGAATCCCATCTGGTCCCATGGACTTGTGGGGATCCAAGCTGCTAAGGAGAGTTCCAACCACCGCCTCATGGAACATAGGGAAACTGTGCAGCTCCCTGGCTCCTTCTGCTAGCTCTGCAGGCCAGCTGTCAGGAAGACGTTCTGCCCTTCTAGTAAAAATTGAGGCAAAGAAGGTGTTAAGTATCTCTGCCTTTTCCTTATCCTTGGTTACAATGTTCCCCTCCGTATCCACCAAGGAGTGGAGGTTTTCCTTCCCCTTCCTCTTACTATTAATGTATTTATAGAAGGACTTTTTGTTGTCCTTCACAGTAGAGGCCAGTTTAAGCTCCAAGTGTGCTTTTGCCTCCCTAATTCTCTTCCTACAAGACCTAGCAACATCCTTAAACATTCTGTGGGTTGCCTCCCCTCGCTTCCAAAGGTGATACACCCTCTTTTTTTCCCTCAGTTCCATTACAATACATCCAGGTGGGTTTGGAACGTCTCCAGAGATGGAGACACCACCCCCATCCTGGCCAGCCTGCTCCAGTGCTCTACAACCCTCCAAGTAAAGAGGTTCCTCCTCGCTTTCAGATGTCTTATGCTCCAGTTTGTGCCCAGTGGAATGGGCTGCCCAGGGAGGTGGTGGAG
This sequence comes from Melanerpes formicivorus, assembly GCF_026170545.1. Classification (NCBI taxonomy): domain Eukaryota; kingdom Metazoa; phylum Chordata; class Aves; order Piciformes; family Picidae; genus Melanerpes; species Melanerpes formicivorus. Next base: position 211,896 of record NW_027142574.1, on the reverse strand, counting down.
TCACCATCCCTGGAGGTGTTTAAGAACAATCTGGATGATGCCATTAGTGCCATGGCTGAGTTGCTTAGATGGTGTTGGGTGAGAGGTTAGACTCAATGATCCCAAAGGTCTTTTCCAACCTGGTTAATTCTGTTCTATTCATTGCCCCACGCCCTGTCACTGGGCACCACTGAAAAAAGCTTGGTCCGATCTTCCTGCCACCAGCCCTTGAAGTATTGATGAGATTCCCCTCAGTCTGCACTTTTCCAGACTAGAAAGTCCCAAATGTCTCAGTCTCTCCTCAGAAGAGAGATGTTCTGGTCCCCTTGGCATCTTTGTAGCCCCTTTTTCAGCATCACATCCTTAATTCCTCTGACTGAAGGAAAACCCTGTGCCAGGATGCCGTGAGAGTCTTGTTTCAGAATGTGCTGCTAGACACCAGCAACCCCCTGGTCACCACAGTCGTCTTCTTCTGGTGAGGCCACACCTGGAGTACTGCATCCAGTTCTGGAGTCCCTAGTACAGGAAGGATCTGGAGGTGCTGGAAGGTGTCCAGAGAAGGGCCACGAGGATAAGCAGAGAGCTGGAGCTGCTCTGCTCTGAGGACAGACTAAGGGAGTTGGGGTTGTGCAGGCTGGAGAAGAGAAGGCTCCCAGGAGACCTCATTGTGGCCTTCCAGGATCTGCAGGGGGCTTCAAGAAAGCTGGGGAGGGACTTCTGACAGTGTCAGGGAGTGATAGGACAAGGGGGGATGGAGCAAAACTAGAAGTGGGGAGATTGAGATTGGCTGTGAGGAAGAAGTTGTTCCCCAGGAGGGTGGTGAGAGCCTGGCACAGGCTGCCCAGGGAGGTGGTGGAAGCCTCCTGCCTGGAGGTGTTTGCAGCCAGGCTGGATGTGGCTGTGAGCAACCTGCTGTAGTGTGAGGTGTCCCTGGCCATGGCAGGGGGGTTGGAGCTGGCTGAGCCTTGAGCTCCCTTCCAACCCTGACAATTCTATGATTCTTGTTAAGTTTTACTGCACAGCCTGCACAAGACTCTCCCCTCCACTGCTCTGCCTGAGGATCAAGAATCACTGCAAAGACTCCCAGCTCAGTTCAGAGGAACACAAAATGTAACCAGGACATTTGGGAGGACAAAAAAATGTGCCCAACCAAGCCAGCAGCTTCCAAATGACTGACAGTAAACCAAAAGAAGTAACTCAGTGTGGTTCTGCTGCCAGCTTTCGACCCCAAGACTATCAGTAACAAAGGGAAGAAGGAACCATCAGGCAGTTTCTTTCCCTGCTCCCACCCATGGAAATCAGGAAAGTATAAACCCCACTCCCCCCCCCCCACACACAAACAAAAAGAGGAAGAAAATGATGAACATTTAGATGTCTTGATTTCACAAGGACCTTTAATGGATTAACCTCCACCTGTTTGAGCCACCACTGCAAAAAGGCAGCATGTGAAGAAGAGAGACACAAATGATCACCACATGACCCCCTGCTGCTGGAGCTGATGTCCACTCTGGAAAACTCCTAAAGCTGTTTTCAGACCATTTCCTAACTGATTTCTGCTGTGCCATATCACAGGCTGGCCAGATGGGCAGAGGCCAACAGGATGGCATTGAACAAGGCCAAGTTCTGTGCTTTGGCCACAACAACCCCAGGTAGTGCTGCAGGATGGGGTCAGAGTGGCTGAGAGCAGCCAGGCAAAAAGGGACCTGGGGGTACTGGTTGACAGCAGCTGAACATGAGCCAGCAGTGTGCTCAGGAGGCCAAGAAGGCCGAGGGCATCCTGGCCTGGGTCAGGAAGAGTGTGGCCAGCAGGAGCAGGGAAGTTATTCTGCCCTGTGCTCAGCACTGCTTAGGACACACCTTGAGTCCTGTGTCCAGTTCTGGGCCACTCAGTGTAGGAAAGATGCTGAGCTGCTGGAAGGTGTCCAGAGAAGGGCAAGAAAGCTGGGGAGGGGTCTGGAGCACAGCCCTGGGAGGAGAGGCTGAGGGAGCTGGGGTTGCTTAGCCTGGAGAAGAGGAGGCTCAGGGGAGACCTCCTTGCTCTCTACAACTCCCTGAAGGGAGGTTGTAACCAGGTGGGGGTTGGTCTCTTCTCCCAGGCAACTACCAACAGAACAAGAGGACACAGTCTCAAGCTGTGCCAGGGAAAGTTTAGGCTGGAGGTGAGGAGGAGAAAGTTCTTCCCAGCAAGAGGAATTGGCCACTGGAATGTGCTGCCCAGGGAGGTGGTGGAGTCACCATCCCTGGAGGTGTTAAGAGGGGATTGGATGTGGCACTTGGAGCCGTGGTTTAGTTGTCATGAGCTGTTGGCTGACAGGTTGGACATGATGATCTTTGAGGTCTTTTCCAGCCTTATTGATTCTAGGATTCTTACTGACAAAGAATCAGAGAATTGCTCTGCTTGGAAGAGACCTTGATGACCAAGTCCACAAAACATCCTCATGTGCACCCCAAGAGAAGCTCCCCCACGAGCGCTCTCAGAGATCTGATGTATTTCACCACTCCTTTCATCAGCAGAGGAGTTTATCTGCATTGGCTGCATTATTGATGTCACAGCACAGCCACACTGCTGGTGCAGTTTCATTATTTCTGCTCCAGTGGAATCAGAGCAGAGATCTGTGTGCTGTCTGCTGAGGAGCTACACAAGCTGGGAGCCATCCATCATCCCCTACTGGAAAGAGGAAATTTGTTCAAGTACAGCTCAGCCTACGCATCAGGCTTCTCTTTTGCTCTCTGCAGATGGATTTCATCATAAATTTGCTTCCTGAACTTGAGCATGTCTTCCACATCCTTGCAGGAGAGCATTTCTTCCACAGACAAGAGCTTACAGCTGCCCAGGTCGAAGGCTGACCTGTCCTGCACAGAGCTCAGCATTTTTAAGGCCATTCTGACAGATTCACTCAAAGTAGAGCAAACTGGGAAGATCCTCACAGCCCACAACCCCAGCTGTGTGCTGTCACCAGAGAAGAGCTGGTGGGAAACCTTCACGCCCCACAGGTCCAAGCACTCCAGCAAGCTGACTCCAAAGAACTGGAGTGAGTGGATGTCTGACAAAGCCTTCACACTCCTTTTCAGGTCGTCCTCCACACCGAACACCATGCTGACATACCTCACCTGCCCGTTCGTTCTGACACTCAACGAGCTCAGGAAGCACTTGGGAGGTACATCTACCTTCACATCTATGTGTGACCCACTAATGATGCTGCCCTTCCCTACTGAGACCTCAGGCCCAATTCTGGAGTACTCAATAACAGACCCAGCTCCAACAACACACCCTGGCTCCAGGACGCTCTGGATGACGCTCGCTGACGGATCCAAGGTGCCCGAGGAGATGCTGAAGGCCACGGGCTGCAAGCCAAGCTCAAACCTCAGTTTGCTGTCTGCTGTGAAGTGAGACAGATACTCCTGAGTGGTTCCAATGTGGTAGAACTTGGAGTTGTTCAAGACTAGAACGTTCAGCGCAGTTCCCTTCAGCAGGGAGAACAGCTTCTGCCGTACCTCAACCAGCCGTGACTCCTCTTTCACGACGTTACCGGTGTGGGTGGTGTAATCCGGAGTGGCTCCCGGCCCCAGGGCCTGCAGGAAGTCGCCATAAGCATCTATCTCACAGCACAGAGAGCCCATCTGCTTGTAAAAGGCCAGCAGCCGCCGGGCAGTGCCGTGGTGGATGTAGAAGACGCTGTCTGTGTACACGCACTCGCAGCCCGGCGCTGGCCGGCCCGCCCTCTCCGGAGGAGCCCGGCCTGGCCCGGCCGGGTTTGGCGCACACCGCGCCGCACCGCCGCATCGTCCCCACGTCAGGCTTGTGCAGGAAGCGCCGGCACGGCACGGGCTCCGGCCCTCCGCTCCCCGAGGCCTGGGCCGGATCCAACACAAACACCCCGTGGGTGGTGCCCACCGCCAGCTCGGAAGGGTGAGCCAAGGCGGTGAAGCCCTGCCGCCGGAACGCGAGGGGCTCAGCCCCGCCAGTGCTGTACAGCTCGATGTCGTCCGAGCAGGTGACCATGACTCCCGGCGCCATGTGCCTGGGGAAGTCGATGTACATGGCCAGCTTCAGCTCCAGCATCTGGTAAACAGGATCCCCCAGGGGCACCGCTGTGAAGAGCTTCCCCAGAGCGCTCGCGCTTGGTAAGCGTTGGCTGTAGCCACCTAGAAAAGAAGGACAGCTGGAGAGCTGCAGCAAGAGAAGCAGAGCCAGCAGGGCCAGGGAGGCGATTCTCCCCCTCTATTCTGCTCTGCTGAGACCCCACCTGGAGTACTGTGTGCCTCTATTACAGGAAGGATCTGGAGGTGCTGGAAGGTGTCCAGAGAAGGGCCATGAGGATGAGCAGAGGGCTGGAGCTGCTCTGCTCTGAGGACAGACTGAGGGAGTTGGGGTTGTTCAGTCTGGAGAGGAGAAGGCTCCCAGGAGACCTCATTGTGGCCTTCCAGTATCTGAAGGGGGCTCCAAGGAAGCTGGGGAGGGACTTTTGAGGGTGTCAGGGAGGACTAGGGGGGATGGAGCAAAACTAGAAATGGGGAGATTGAGATTGGCTGTGAGGAAGAAGCTGCTCCCCAGGAGGGTGGTGAAAGACTGGCACAGGTTGCCCAGGGAGGTGGTGGAAGCCTCCTGCCTGGAGGTGTTTGCAGCCAGGCTGGATGTGGCTGTGAGCAACCTGCTGTAGTGTGAGTTGTCACTGCCCATGGCAGGGGGGTTGGCACTGGGTGATCCTTGAGGTCCCTTCCAACCCTGGCAATTCTATGATTCTATGATACCATGTGGCAGAATGAGAGGAAATGACCTGAAACTGGGCTAGGGAAGGGTTAGGTAGGACCCAAGGAACAACTTGTTTCCTGAAAGGCATTGGGACAGGCTGACAAGGGATGTGGTGGAGTCGCTGTCCCTGTCAAGAAACTTGTAGACTAAATAGCTTAGTGGCCATGGTGGTGGGGGGCTGACAGCTGGACTGGATGACCTTGGGCAGAATATTGTAAACCCTGTGTATTTTGTACACATTCATTGCATTCCATTGCAGAGTGCAGTTTTGCTTGCAAATACAGCTTCCATTTGCTTCTAACTGAGTTGGTCTGGCAAAGGTATTGCTGGGGGGGGGGGTGTAGAAATTTCAACCCACCACACTTCTCCACTGTTTGATCAAGCAGCTTAAGTGCTGGGGAGAAATGCTTAAGTGGTGCCAGCAACACCTCCTAAGCATCACTCTAAATTCAAATGATCTGATCAGACACACTTGGGATTGCTTTGCTGAGGGAAGTGCATTTTCAGAGCTCCAGCTCCTCTGCCACCAGGCTATTTTTAGGAAATAAAACCCAAAGAGCCATACAATCCAGGAGTGTGAAATAGAACCCAGAACTTACCAGAATGAATTATCAGCACAGTCAAAGAAGTCCATCTATCACCGTAGAGATCTTCCAAGCACTGCAAAACATGGAGTGTGGAGCCACCATTTCCTGAAGGAAAAGTGATTTAGTCTCTGTTGGAAAGACACAGCAGGAACACAGGCACTGGGAGGTGAGGCATACTGGGATCAGGTGCTGGGGCAGGGTGATGAGGACATGTTTTTCAGTGCTGCCCTTCTGCGGTGGACAACAGTTCACAGAATGGTTTGGATTGGAAGGGACTTTAAAGATCATTTAGTTCCAGCCCCCCTGCCATGGGCTGGGACATCTGCCACTAGACCAGGGTGCTCAAGGCCTCATCCAGCCTGGCCATGAGCACCTCCACTTAGTCACTTTCAACACCAAAAGGGAAGAGGAATTAACAATTAGAGGATGATGTTGTGGACATTTAAGACTACTTTAGATTTTTGCTGTGCATTAAGTGGTAAAATACATTCAAATGGTCTGAACTTAGCCTGGAGAAGAGGAGGCTCAGGGGAGACCTTCTTGCTGTCTACAACTACCTGAAGGGAGGCTGTAGCCAGGTGGGGGTTGGTCTCTGGGAGATGTGCTGCCCAGGGAGGTGGTGGAGTCCCCATCACTGGAAGTGTTTAAGAAGAGCCTGGCTGAGGCACTTGGTGCCATGGTTGAGTTGATGAGATGGTGTTGGGTGAGAGGTTGGACTTGATGATCTCAAAGGTCTTTTCCAACCCAGTTAATTGTGTATTCTGTAACTTGAACTGATAAAAACCATGAGTTGGTGTCATTCTATATCCTACATGATGTCCTTATTGTGGCCTTTCAGGACTTCAAGGGACCTCCAAGAAAGCTGGGGACAGACTTTTCAGCAGGGCCTGGTTGTGACAGGCAGGACAAGGGGTGAGGGTTTTCAACTAAAAGAGGGAGATTCAGGCTAGAGAGAAGGGGTAAATGTTTGACACTGAAGGTGATGATAGCCTGGCCCAGGCTGCCCAGGGAGGTGGGTGAGTCACCATCACTGAAAGTGTTTTAAAAGTGCATGGATGGGGCACTTGGTGCCATGGTTTAGTTGATAAGATAGTGTTGGGTGATAGGCTGGACTTGATGATCTCAAAGGTCTTTTCCAAGTTGGTTAATTCTGTGTTCTGGATGTCCTATTCCTAGAACCATTGCAGGCCAGGTGGTTTGGGGGCTCTGAGCAACCTGCCCTGGTTGCCGCTGTCCCTGCGCACTGCAAGGAGTTTGGACTGGATGGCTTTTAAGGTCCCTTCCCACACAAAGCAGACTGGGATTCTACCACACAGCCCCCACCACCCAGAGCAGAAAGGCCCACATCTGCCCACCGATTTTGGGCCCGGGAGGATCCGTGCAGACGTGGTACTGCGTTCCCAGGGGCAGCTCCTTCCTCTGCAGCTTGTCGCCCAGCTGCTCCCGGAAAGCTCGCTCCTGCTCCGCGTCCGCCGCCGTCACCACCACCGCGTCCCAGAACTCACCAGCCTCAGCCACTTGCCCTGTGGGTGGAATTGGGATGGGATGGGATGGGATGGGATGGGATGGGATGGAATGGAATAGCATGGAATGGAAAGGAATGGAATGGAATGGAATGGAATGGAATGGAATGGAATGGAATGGAGTAGAATAGAACAGAGTAGAACAGAGTAGAATAGAATAGAATAGAATAGAATAGAATAGAATAGAATAGAATAGAATAGAATAGAATAGAATAGAATTAACCAGGTTGGAAAAGACCTCAGAGATCATCAAGTCCAACCTATCACCCAACACCATCTGATCAACTCAACCATGGCACCAAGCACCTCATCCAGCCTTTTCCTAAACACCTCCAGGGATGGGGACTCCTCCACCTCCCTGGGCAGCACATCCCAATGGCCAATCTCTCTTGCTGGGAAGAATTTCTTCCTCACCTCCAGCCTAAACCTCCCCTGGCACAGCTTGAGACTGTGTCTTCTTGTTCTGGTGCTGCTTGCCTGCCTGGGAGAAGAGCCCAACCCCCACCTGGCTACAACTTCCCTTCAGGGAGTTGTGGAGAGCAAGAAGGTCTCCCCTGAGCCTCCTCTTCTCCAGGCTAAGCAACCCCAGCTCCCTCAGCCTCTCCTCACAGGGCTGTGCTCCAAACTCCTCCCCAGTCCTCGCACAGGACTCAAGGTGTGGCCTAAGCAGTGCTGAGCACAGGGCAGAATGACCTCCCTGCTCCTGCTGGCCACACTCTTCCTGATGCAGACCAGGATGCCCATGGCCCTCTTGGTCACGCCGGCTGGTACAGCCAGGCTGCGTCACAGCTCTGGCGGGGCTCCTCTCCCGGAGCCTTCCAGCGATGGGGGCTTCCTCCCTCCCCACCCCGCCCCGGGATAGGCTCTCCCTCCTCCGGGGTCTCCCGGGGAGGGTCTCGCCGCGGCCGCCCCGGTCTTCCCGACTCCGCCTCACCTCGGAGCGCCGCAAAGCGCTGCAGCCGCCGGGCCGTGGCGTCCCGCCTGGCCTCGCTGCGCTGCCCTGCCGCCGGCATGGCCCAGCCCGCAGCGCGACCCGGAAGCGGAGCCTGGCGCCGGCGCCGAGCTCGGCCGGGGCGGGTCCGCTCCGCGCCGCTCCGCTCCGCTGGCCGGGGTGGCAGGGTCGGGGTGCGCTGTGCCCGGGGTGGCAGGGTCGGAGTGCGCTGTGCCCGGGGTGGCAGGGTCGGAGTGCGCTGTGCCCGGGGTGGCAGCGGGTCGGAGTGCGCTGTGCCCTGGGTGGCAGCGGGTCGGGGTGCGGTGTGCCCTGGGTGGCAGCGGGTCGGAGTGCGCTGTGCCCGGGGTGGCAGGGTCGGAGTGCGCTGTGCCCGGGGTGGCAGGGTCGGGGTGCGCTGTGCCCGGGGCTGGTCCCGACAGGCTGATCCCTGGGCAGCAGGGGCAGGGAGGGGATTGTGCTCCTCTGCTGCGCTCTGCTGCAACCCCCCCTGCAGTGCTGGGGCAGCTCTGGAGCGCTCAGCACAGACAGCGACCTGCTGGAGAGGGGCCAGAGGAGGTCACCGCAGTGATGGGAGAGCTGGAAGCCCTCTGCAGTGAGGCCAGGCTGAGAGAGTTGGGGTTGTTCAGCCTGGAGAAGAGAAGGCTCCAGGGAGAGCTGCTGGTAGCCTTGCAGGACTTCCCGGGGCTGATGGGGAAGATGGGGACAGACTTCTAGCAGGAAATGCTGGAAGTGCTATGACTGTCACAAGAGACATCCACTGAAACAAACCAACCCCAACAACAACCGACCAAAGGAAAAAAACCAAACCCAACAAACAAACCCAAGCCAAAACAAAACCTTCCACACCCCACAAAAGAAACATACAAACAGCAAACAAACCAACCAAGCCCAACAACAACTGACTAAAGATTAAAAACCAAACCCAACAAACAAACCCCAGCCAAAACAAAACCCTCCACACCCCACAAAACAAACATACAAACAGCAAACAAACAAATCAACCCCACAAACCATCAGAAGCTACCCAAAGTGTGGCCAGCAGGAGCAGGGAAGTCATTGTGCCCCTGTGCTCAGCACTGGTTAAGCCACACCTTGAACCCTGTGTCCATTTCTGGGCTCCTCAGTTTAAGAAGGACATTGAGACACTTGAAGGTGTCCAGAGAAGGGCAACGAGGCTGGGGAGGGGTCTGGAGCACAGCCCTGTGAGGAATAGAATAGAAATAGAAATAGAATAGAATAGAATAGAATAGAACAGAATAAACCAGGTTGGAAAACACCTTTGAGATCATGGAGTCCAACCTATCGCCCGACACCATCCAAACAACTAAACCATGGAGAGGCTGAGGGAGCTGGGGTTGCTTAGCCTGGAGAAGAGGAGGCTCAGGGGAGACCTTCTTGCTCTCTCCAACTCCCTGCAGGGAGGTTGGAACCAGGTGGGGGTTGGTCTCTTCTCCCAGGCAATCAGCACCAGAACAAGAGGACACAGTCTCAAGCTGTGCCAGGGGAGGTTTAGGCTGGAGGTGAGGAAGAAATTCTTCCCAGCAAGAGAGATTTGCCATTGGAATGTGCTGCCCAGGGAGGTGGTGGAGTCACCATCCCTGGAAGTGTTTAGGAAGAGCCTGGATGTGGCACTTAGTGCCATGGTTTAGTTGATTAGATGGTGTTGGTTGAGAGGTTGGACTTGATCATAGAATCAATAAGGTTGGAAAAGACCTCAAAGACCTCAAAGATCACCCAAGACATCATGACAACTAAACCATGGCCTTTCTTGAACACCTCCAGGGATGGTGACTTCACCACCTCCATGGGCAGCACATTCCAATGGCTAACAACTCTCTCTGTGACTTTCTCCTCACCTTGATCCTAAACTTCTCCTGGTGCAGTTTGAGACTGTGTCCTCTTGTTCTGGTGCTGGTTGCCTGGGATGATTTTGAAGGTCTTTTCCAACCTGGTTAAATTCTATTTCTATTCTATTCTATTCTATTCTATTCTATTCTATTCTATTCTATTCTATTCTATTCTATTCTATTCTATTCTATTCTATTCTATTCTATTCTATGCTATTCTATTCTATTCTATTCCATTCCATGCCATTCCATGCCATTCCATGCCATCCCATTCCATCCCATTCCATGCTATTCTGTTTAAAATGTGGATTAGTTCTAACCCAAACCCACCCAGCACCAAAGCAAATCACAAGCTGATATTCACTGGATCACAGATTCACAGATTGTGTCTGGCTGGAAGGGGCCCTCAAAGGTCATCTTGTTCAGGCCACCTTTGCCAAAGCTTGTGTGCACTGGCCCTTGGGTCATTGATTACAAGGAAGGATTTTTAAGGATAGAAATCCCTTTCCCATTCTTTTTGAGTTCTGCAGCTGGCAGAAAACACACCGAGAGGCTCAAATTCAGGCCTATGGTGCTGCCTCAAAATGCAGGTCCCCTGTGGAGCTCAGGATCTGAAGGGCTGTTGTCCCCTGGGGCTGATGCATTCAGGCTGCAGGAGCAGATCACAGTTTTGAGGTGACATCTCTGTGGCAGGCACAGGAGGGGTGGGATGAGCGAGGTTGCTGGGCTGGCAATCTAATTAGGAAGTGAATCGTGACGGCATGTGAATTGGCCCGCTCAAGGCTTCCTCATCCCCGCCCGACCCGCTTGCCTCGGCTGGGGCGCTCCCTGGCTGCACCTGGAGTACATCTGCTGAGCTCTGAGCTGAGCAGTGCTTGGATTTGGTCAATTGATCCTACCAGAGCTTACCCTGGGCTTGTTTTATTGCCTGTAATTATCTGTTCTCTACCAGCGGTGCTCGCAGAGCTGAAGGTTTTCCCCGCTGCAGTTCTTTGCCCTGGATAGTGTGATTTTATTTTGATCTGTGGGCTTCATCTCTCCTCCTGCATTGAGAGTCTGCCGAGACTCCAGATAGCAAACACAAACAGCTGAAAATGAAAGGAGGATTTGTCTGGATAAGATCTCATTATACAGGGAGCTCACAATAAAAAAAGTGGCGGCGAGAGCACCGTGGGAGCTGCGGCAAAGGAGAATTTAGGAAGTTTCCAAAAGAAAAGAGAGGAAAGGGGGGGAAAAAAAAAGAGTTACAACAAATCCGGGGTTTTTCATGGTTGTAAACTGCTGACAGAGGAGATTAAAGGGGAAAAAAGAAAAAAAAGGAAAGAGATGAATACTTCAGTGCTGCTTTATCAGTTTAGGGCTTTTCTGTGATGCAAGCGATAACAGCCTTCATCAGAGTGATGTACACCACACAAAGACCTCTTTGATCCTTCCTTCTGGTCTCCAGTCACTCCAGGGAGGAGCAGACTCTGGCTGGTTGGAGCTCTGCTTTGGCTCATTGCTATTGCATCGAGTTTTCATTGTTGACAGCAGCTCTGCTGACCTCAATCAGAGAAGGTCCCTGGATCCCAAGTCCAGCAGTAAAGCTGGAAGGTTCAGTTGCAGCAGGTGAAGAGTCACTGCTTCTTACAAGGTTTTGAAAGCTGTTTTCCCCCCTTCTCCTACCTCCTGGTTGAAGTGGGCTTTGTGACACTGGCTGTTTCATGAGCCCAGTTAGAAACTGCTGCATCCTCTTTACATCAAAAACGCTCTGGCCCCTAAGTCAACATGTATTTTTTTTAAGTCAGAAGAATGAGTGATACTTCAACCAGGTGGGAACTAGCACATTGTCCTGTGCCCAGTCCCTGCTGAGTAGTTTTATCTGCCAAGGGAGAATTCCTAGCTTTCTGAACTGGGGGGGGGGGGGGGGAGGGGAAATGAGCTGAAATTGGGAAATCTTTGTCATTTCTTGTGGTAGATTTTCCTCCCTGACTGATTCTGCTCATAGAATAGAATAGAATAGAATAGAATAGAATAGAATAGAATAGAATAGAATAGAATAGACCAGACCAGGTTGGAAGAGACCTTCAAGATCATCATGTCCAACCCATCATCCAACACCACCTAATCAACTAAACCATGCATCCAAGCACCCTATCAAGTCTCCTCCTAAACACCTTCAATGATGGTGACTCCACCACCTCCCCAGGCAGCCCATTCCAATGGGCAATCACTCTCTCTGTGTAGAATTTCTTCCTGACATCCAGTCTGAACCTCCCCTGGTGCAGCTTGTGTCTGTGTCCTCTCTTCCAATTGCCCCCTGACTCGTGTGCCCTAAGACAGTGTGTGCAATGCCATATTAGAACTATTAGGAAGAAATTCTTTGCAGTGAGGGTGGTGAGACACTGGATTAGGTTTCTCAGAGGGGGTTGTGGATGCCCTCTCCCTGGAGGTGATCAAGGTCAGGTTGGATGAGGCCTTAAGTGACCTGGGCTGGTAGAAGGTGTCAGGAGTGTTTGGACCAGGTGGTAGCACATAAGCCTTTCAATGGGAAGGTTGTGAGTTCAAGCCTGCAGTGGGCAGGAGTATTCACACTGGGCTATTCACACAGGGCAGCAGGGTCCTCCCTCCCTAGTCATGAGGTCTGTGGTGACAGGTTGGACTCCATGATCCTCGAGGTCTCTTCCAACCTTAGTGATACTGTGATATATAGTGCATCTTAATTCTGATGCTGTGACCTAGATGGATCCTTCTATACAGAGAGAGTGATTGCCGATTGGAATGGGCTGCCTGTGGAGGTGATGGAGTAACCATCATTGGAGGTGTTCAGGAGGAGACTTGATGGGGTGCTTGGTGCCATGGGTTAGTTGTTTAGGTGAGTTGGATTGGTTGATGGGTTGGACACGATGATCTTGAAGATCTCTTCCAACCTGGTCTGGTCTGGTCTTGTCTTGTCTTGTCTTGTCTTGTCTTGTCTTGTCTTGTCTTGTCTTGTCTTGTCTTGTCTTGTCTTGTCTTGTCTTGTCTTCTCTTCTCTTCTCTTCTCTTCTCTTCTCTTCTCTTCTCTTCTCTTCTCTTCTCTTCTCTTCTCCTATTATTCTATTCTATTCTATTCTATTCTATTCTATTCTATTCTATTCTATTCTATTCTATTCTATTCTATTCTATTCTATTCTATTCTATTCTATTCTATTCTATTCTATTCCTTTCCAACCCAAATCATTTGATGAACTTATGGAGTCTTCTGATCAAACCACTGTTTGTTTGCCTTGTTGCTGGCAGGGGGGTAGGAGCCCTCCCTTATCTAAAGCGAAAAGCAGGTGTCATTGATTTGCTTCAGGCATGGGCGAGTGCTGCATATTGCAGCTCTGAAGCTCTGGGCTGGTGGGAGGTGTCCCTACCCATGGCAGGGGGAGGTTGAAACTAGATCAACTTCAAGGTCCCCTCCAACCCAACCCATCCTGTGAATCTGTGAATAATAAATGCAGTAGGGGAGAGGTGTTTTTTATAGCTCACATCTTTTTCACTCAGCAGTGACAGAGTTTTCTCAGGGTGATTAAAAATGCATGATAATTTACAAGTCATTTAGGAAACGACTAGAGATACAAAGTAATTAATGGTTTACTGACAATAATACTAATTTCTTTTTAACTGCAGCAAGCCTTTGAAGCTGTAATTGGGGCCCTGATGCTGGCAATGAAGAATTGCTGCAGTGCAACAGAATTTGTGTTGTGAACTGCTCATCATTAGTCAGACATCCTAATGCATGCAGTTCTGTTTGCCCTCTCTGAGATAATCAAAGTCTAGAGTAATTATTGGATGCAGCTACTCACGGTAATCATTCCTTTTGCAGTTATTTCGGTTGGGTGGTTATTCATACTCTTAATAGTAGTGCTTTAGAGTCGTTTAACCTGATGATTCCCAGAAAGAATGGATTTCTGTCTGGTCTGTCCCTCAGAATTTCAAATCATCCAGGCAGTAATGCTGGTGATTCATGAGGTGCAGAGGCAGAGCCAGTGAGCTGCTCCAGGAAAGGCATTTGGGGTGCCTGGTGGAAGCAGAGGTGTTCACTGTGCTTAGCAGGGTCCCAGGAGAGCTTTTGCAAGAGCAGAGCTGGTTACAGAGGTGTCTCACTGGAGTGGAAGTCCCCACATTGGGTGTTGGTTTTTTTTGTAGGGAAATTGTAGTTACAAACCAGCAGAAAACTGCTGTCTGTTGCTGGAAGCTCCTCACCCTCCCATATGATCCTGCAGCGTGTGGTGTCAGCAGGTGCAGAGCCAGGCTGGGCCTGCAGTCCCTGCTTGTGTCAGGTGGAGAACGTGGATCAGTGCACAGCTCATTGGGCTTGTGTGTGAGCCTGGGACAGAGCAAACAAACTGAGAGTGTTGTGCAATAGAATCAGAGAATTGTTAGGGGTGGAAGGGACCTCAAGGCTCAGCCAGTTCCAACCCCCCTGCCATGGCCAGGGACACCTCACACTACAGCAGGTTGCTCACAGCCACATCCAGCCTGGCTGCAAACACCTCCAGGCAGGAGGCTTCCACCACCTCCCTGGGCAACCTGTGCCAGGCTCTCACCACCCTCATGGGGAACAACTTTTTCCTCACAGCCAATCTCAATCTCCCCATTTCTAGTTTTGCTCCATCCCCCCTTGACCTATCCCTCCCTGACACCCTCAAAAGTCCCTCCCCAGCTTTCTTGGAGCCCCCTGCAGATCCTGGAAGGCATGGACGAGGCTCTGGCCAGCCTGATCTAGTGTGGGGTGTCCCTGCCCATGACAGGGGGGTTGGAACTGACTGATCCTTTTGGTCCTTTCCAACCCTGACTGATACTGTGATACTATGATACAATTAGGTCTCCTGGGAGCCTTCTCTTCTCCAGACTCAACAGCCCCAACTCCCTCAGTCTGTCCTCATAGCAGAGCAGCTCCAGCCCTCTGCTCATCCTTGTGGCCCTTCTCTGGACATCTTCCAGCACCTCCAGATCCTTCCTGGCACAGAGGCTCCAGAACTGGACACAGAGCTCCAGCTGTGGTCTCAGCAGAGTGAAGCAGAGGGGCAGAATCCTCTCCCTGGCCCTGCTGGCTCTGCTTCTCTTGCTGCAGCCCAGGCTGTGGTTGGCTCTCTGGTCTGCAAGTTCTCACTGCTGGCTCCTGTTGAGCTTCCATCCCCCAGCACCCCCAGGTCCTTTTCTTGAGGGCTGCTCTCAAGCCTGTCCCTGCCCAGCCTGTATTGGTGCTTGGGATTGCCCCTACCTAATCGTGGTGATGGTTAGCCAATTCCTTTCTGTGCCCCTTTGAATGAAGATTCATAGATGGGTTTGGGTGACCTTAAAGATCATCCAGTTCCAACTTCCCACCATGGGCATTGACACCTTCCTCTAGACCACGTTGCTCTGTTCAACCTGGCCTTGAACTCTTCCAGGGAGGGGACATCCTCTTTGGATGTTAGGAAGAAGTTCTTCATAGAAAGAGAGATTGGCCACTGGAATGTGCTGCCCAGGGAGGTGGTGGAGTCCCCATCCCTGGAGGTGTTTAGGAAGAGACTGGATGGGGTGCTTGGTGCCATGGTTGAGTTGATTAGATGTTGTTGGGTGAGAGGTTGGATTTGATGATCTCAAAGTTCTTTTCCAACCTGGTCTATTCTATTCTATTCTATTCTATTCTATTCTATTCTATTCTATTCTATTCTATTCTATTCTATTCTATTCTATTCTATTCTATTCTATTCCATTCCATTCCATTCCATTCCATTCCATTCCATTCCATTCCCCCCTGGGTGGTGTGCTAGAGCTCCACACACACCAGGGGCATAGCAACACTTTGTGAAGATGCAGAAGCCAGGTGGATTTGCCTTTCTCTTTTTGTGCAGTGGTATTCCTTGGGAGCCCTCCCCATTTTTCTGCCTATTGATCCTTCTGATTTCAGTGTGTTTCAGCAATATTACAGTCTGGCTTTTCTGAGTGGAGAAATTAAAAGAGGCAATAAAACCAAGAAATAAATCTGTGCCCCAGTGTCAGCTTCCTGAGGTCTGCAGCTTGTGAGGAGTGACAGTGTCTTGTATCATTGTGAAGGATCCATTTTTTCCCCTCTGGGAGAGTGACATTTCCTCACTCCAGCTCCCTAATTACCGGCAGCCCGGGCAGAGGGCTGCTGTGGGCACGCAGAGCAGCGTGCAGCCCCGGGGAGAGCTGCTGGAGGTGCCTGTGAGCCGCCACGCTGCGCTGAGAGCGCCGGCCTGGGCGCCTGGGGAACCTCCCTGCCTTCCTCTGGCGTCTCAGCAGCTGTGGTTGACAGGGTGGGAAGGGGCTTTGCTCATGCTGTTTGATGCACAGGATCTGAGGAGCTGCAGGCTTCGTTAGCAGAGGCAGGCCACCTCGCTGCTTCACTAACTGCTGCAGCTCTTCAAAGTTGTCTTCTGGGTGTCTGAGGGAAGGAGTGGTAAAATGGAGAAGCAGCATCTCCAGAACGTTCTGTTGCTCTGCAGCAGGCTGGCTGGTTTGCTTGTACTTCTGTGTAATCATGCATAGATTCAGAGAGTGGATTGGGTTGGAAGGGACCTTTAAGATCATCTAGTTCCAACCCCTGCCATGGGCAGGGACACCTTTCACTAGCCCAGGTTGCTCGAGGCCCCATCCAACCTGCCCTTGAACACTTCTGAGGAGGGGACATCCACAATCTCCCTGGGCAACCTGTCCCAGTGTCTCACTACCCTCACTGGAAATAATGTCTTCTTCATCTCCAGTCTAAATCTCTTCTCTTCCAGCTCAGTGCCATTGCTCCTCATCCTGTCTCCACAAGCCCTTGTAAAAAGTCCCTCCCCAGCTCTCCTGTGTCCCACTCTCAGGTACTGAAGGCAGCTCTAAGGTCTCCCTGGAGCCTTTTGTTCCCCTGGCTGAACAGCCCCAACTCTCTCAGCCTGTCCCCACAGGGGAGGTGCTCCAGCAATTCTGATCATCTTTGTGGCCTCCTCTGGATAATCAATATCCAAATCAGCTCCCTCCCTGGAGGTGTTCAAGGCCGGGTTGGATGAGACCTTCAGGAGCCTGATTTAATGGAAGGTGTCCTTGCTCATGGCAGTGGGTTGGAACTAGATGACCTTTAAGATCCTTCCAGCCCTAACCATTCTATAATTGCAGGGATCTATGAAATGATCCAGGAGGGCAACAGTCTGTGGTTCTTATTAACTCATGATCACAACCTGGAGCAGAAACCACTACTGCCACAGGGCTGGAGGACAGGCAGGGTGCAAGACCAGTGGTGACTCCAGGGCTCCAGCACCCTCACACCAAAGAAGTTTCTTGTCTATTCCAGGTAGAACCTCCTGGGTTACAGTTTGTGCCCATTGCCTCTTGGCCTGGACACCACAGAGAAGAGTCTGGCCCCATCTTGTTGCCCTTTACCTCCTGCTGAGCACTGCTCAGATCCCCTCTCAGGCTGTTCCTCTCCAGGCTCAAGAGCCCCTGGTCTCTCAGCCTTTCCTCCTCACAGAGATGCTCCAAGCCCCACAGCCAGATCTGTGTAGCCTCAGCTGAACTCTCTCCAGTAGCTCCCTCAAAGAGGCAGCAGGGAGGAATCAGAGAGCGTGGCAGGGTGGTGGAACCAGCAGCAGGAGACAGGGCTGGGCAGGGTGGAAGAGCAGCTCCAGCCCCAAGCCAGGTGGGTGCAAAGCACACTTAGAGGGTTGTTTATCAACACCCTTGAGGTGTGTGTGGCTATGGAAAGACAACACTGCTGCCCTGCTTTCCTCCTTCGCTGGGCAGCTCTGTGTGTGCTGACATTCCAAGGAGGACACGGGTGGGATCCTGCGGTTCGGCAGGGAAGGGAGACGCTGCCAATGCCCTGATGGCTCTCAACCGGCAGCTGCAATCCCAAACCCAGCTGTGTGTGCTCTTAATCCAAGAGCTGCTCAACACCGGGACCTTGGATGCTTTTGCTCTCCGTGCTGCTGCTGCTGCTGCCGCCGCCTTTTACAGGTCTTTATTGCCACATTTCCGTGGACACCTCCTGCCTCCCTAATGGCTCGGAAGCTGTTCCATTATGATGTTAAATTGAAGTCCTCTGCAGATAATGTTTTGTCAATCTTTTTGAAGTACTGCTCGTTTGGTTCTGCAAATTACACTTTTATTGTGAATATTCACTGGGGCTGCCGAGGGTTTCCTTGAGAGGTGAAGGTCTCCTCCAGACAAGGCTTCATTCCATTAAACCCTTGTTTTTTGTGACAGCCCACGGTCGAAGCTTTCGGGACACAATGTGTGCTTTTAGAAGCCACAGGCTTTGTTTCCCTCCTTTCTGAGAGATGTGGATCAGTCTCTGCGTTTAAGCAAAGAGCACCTGTGTGAAATTCATTTAGGAGGACTGATGCTCCTTCCCTAACAAACCCAGCTTCCAACTAAACCATCGTCCTGGAGACATTCAAGGGGAGGCTCAGCAGGGCTCTGGGCAACCTGATCTAACTGACTGCAGAGGGGGTTGGACTGGATGACCACTGGAGGTCCCTTCCAATGCAAACCATTCTGTGATTCTATGATTCTATGACTCTATGATTCTATGATTCTATGATTCTGTGATTCTATGATTCTATGATTCTATGATTCTATGATTCTATGATTCTATGATTCTATTCCCCAGCCTGGATTGATATCATAGAATAGAATCAGCCAGGTTGGAAGAGACCTCCCAGATCATCCAGTCCAACCTATCACCCAGCCCTATCCAACCAACCATGAACCTCATGAGGTTCAACAAGACCAAGTGCAAGTTCCTGCATCTAGGTTGGAGCAATCCCTAACATAGGCTGGGCAGGGACAGGCTTGAGAGCAACCCTCAAGAAAAGGACCTGGGGTGCTGGGGGATAAGCTCAACAGGAGCCAGCAGTGAGCACTTGCAGACCAAAAAGCCAATCACATCCTGGGCTGCAGCAAGAGAAGCAGAGCCAGCAGGGCCAGGGAGGGGATTCTCCCCCTCTGGTCCACTCTGCTGAGAGCACACCTGGAGCTCTGGGGCCAGTTCTGGAGCCTCTGTGCCAGGAAGGATCTGGAGGTGCTGGAAGGTGTCCAGAGAAGGGCCACGAGGAGGAGCAGAGGGCTGGAGCTGCTCTGCTTTGAGGACAGCCTGAGGGAGTTGGGGCTGTTGAGTCTGGAGAAGAGAAGGCTCCAAGGAGACCTAATTGTGGCCTTCCAGTCTCTGCAGGGGGCTCCAAGAAAGCTGGGGAGTGACTTCTGATGGAGTCAGGGAGTGATAGGACTAGGGGGGATGGAGCAAAACTAGAAATGGGGAGATTGAGATTGGCTGTGAGGAAGAAGTTGTTCCTCAGGAGGGTGGTGAGAGCCTGGCACAGGTTGCCCAGGGAGGTGGTAGAAGCCTCCTGCCTGGAGGTTTTGAAGGCCAGGCTGGATGTGGCTGTGAGCAACCTGCTGTAGTGTGAGGTGTCCCTGGCCATGGCAGGGGGGTTGGGACTGACTGAGCCTTGAGGTCCCTTCCAACCCTAACAATTCTATGATTCTAAGTGCCTCATCCAGGCTTTTCTTGAAGGTCTCCAGTGATGGTGACTCCACCACCTCCCTGGGCAGCACATACCAATGGCCAATTCCTCTTTCTGGGAAGAACTTCCTCTGAATATCCAACCTGAACCTCCCCTGGTATAGCTTGAGACTGTGTCCCCTCATTCTGTTGCTGGTTGCCTGGGAGAAGAGACCAACCCCCTCCTGGCTACAGCCTCCCTTCAGGGAGTTGGAGAGAGCAAGAAGGTCTCCCCTGAGCCTCCTCTTCTCCAGGCTAAGCAACCCCAGCTCCCTCAGCCTCTCCTCACAGGGCTGTGCTCCAAACCCCATGCCCAGTTTCATCGTCCTTCTCTGGACACCTTCCAGTACCTCAGCATCTCTCTTGAATTGAAGAGCCCAGAACTGGACACAGGACTCAAGGTTCGAGGGTTGTCCTGACCCAAGTACAGGACCTTGCACTTTGCCTTAATGGACCTCATGAGGTTCTTCTCAGCTCCACTTCTCCAGCTTGCCCAGGTCCCTCTGGGTGGCCCCCATCCTGTCTTGCAGTTGCATCAACCACACCACTCAGCCTGGAGGTGTCAGCTGAGGGTGTATTTCACAGTGTCACAGTATAACTAAGGTTGGAAAGGACCTCGAGGATCATTGAGTCCAACCTGTCACCACAGACCTCATGACTAGACCATGGCACCAAGTGCCACGTCCAATCCCCTCTTGAACACCTCCAGGGATGGGGACTCCACATTCCAATGATGAATGACTCTCTCAGTGAAGAAC
This sequence comes from Melanerpes formicivorus, assembly GCF_026170545.1. Classification (NCBI taxonomy): domain Eukaryota; kingdom Metazoa; phylum Chordata; class Aves; order Piciformes; family Picidae; genus Melanerpes; species Melanerpes formicivorus. The sequence continues at coordinate 191,998 of NW_027142574.1, read as the reverse complement.
TTTCTCCTCACCTCGAGTCTAAACTTCCCCTGCTGCAGCTTGAGACTGTGTCCTCTTGTTAGAATAAACCTTTATTAGAGTAAACCAAACCAAGTTGGAAGAGACCTTCAAGCTCATCCTGTCCAACCCATCAACCAATCCAACCCACCCAAACAACTAACCCATGGCACCAAGCACCCCATCAAGTCTCCTTCTGAACACCTTCAATGACGGCGACTCCACCACCTCCCCGGGCAGCCCATTCCAATGGGCAATCACTCTTTCTGTATAGAACTTCTTCCTAACATCCAACCTGAACCTCCCCTGGCGCAGCCTGAGACTGTGTCCTCTAGTTCTGGTACTGGGTGCTTGGGAGAAGAGACCATCATCAGCCTGTCTACAACCTCCCTTCAGGTAGTTGTAGAGAGTGATAAGGTCACCCCTGAGTCTCCTCTTCTCCAGGCTAAGCAGCCCCAGCTCCCTCAGCCTCTCCTCATAGGGCTTGTGTTCCAAACCCCTCACCAACTTTGTTGTTCTGGTGCTGGTTGCCTGGGAGAAGAGACCAACCCCTTCCTGGCTACAACCACCTTTTAGGTAGTTGTAGAGGGCAATGAGGTCACCCCTGAGCCTCCTCTTCTCCAGGCTAAACAACCCCAGCTCCCTCAGCCTCTCCTCACAGGGCTGTGCTCAAGGCCTCTCCCCAGCCTTGTTGCCCTTCTCTGGACACGTTCAAGTCTTTTGATGTCCTTCTTAAACTGAGGGGCCCAGAACTGGGCACACTGGATCTTATTGATGAAGATACCAAACAGCACAGCTGCAGCAGAGGTTGGACTCTGCTGTATTACAGTTTTGAATGCTACCTGCTGCCTTTTGCTGCGAAATAGTCACAGTCTGGGGTTTGCACAGCAGAATTCCTCTGCCTGAGCTCGCAGCAGTGAGACGTTGGGTCAGAGCTGGAGAGAAACGACTTGGGAGTCAGAGCACACCTCCAGCCTGTGAGAGCAGGGACTTCATGTGCCACAACATTAAACCAGGGCAGAACCCAAGGCTCAGCAGCAGGCAGCTGGGAAACAAGGAGCTGCACTTCCCAGGGCTTTTGTGGTTTAGTTTATCTATTTTATTTATTTTATTTTATTTTATTTTATTTTATTTTATTTTATTTTATTTTATTTTATTTTATTTTATTTTATTTTATTTTAAAAATGTATTTATTATTTTATTGTATTTTCATTTTTATCAGTTTATATTTTATTTTTATTTATTTTATTTTAAATTTTATTTTACTTATTTTATTTTATTTTTTATTAATTCAATTTAATTTTATTTTATTTTGGTTTAGTTTATTTTACTTTTTATTATTTCTTTATTTATATTTTCCTTTATTTTACTTTTCAAATTTTATTTTATCTTTATTTTATTTTGGTTTAGATTGTTTTACTTTTTATTATTTATTTATTTATTTATTTATTTTAGGGCCCAGCCCAGAGAGTGGTAGTGAACGGTGCCACATCCAGCTGGCGGCCAGTCACCAGTGGTGTCCCCCAGGGATCTGTGCTGGGCCCTGTCCTCTTCAACATCTTCATCGGTGATCTGGATGAAGGGGTAGAGTCAGTCATCAGCAAGTTTGCAGATGACACAAAGTTGGGGGCAGATGTTAGTCAGTTAGAGGGTAGAAAGGCTCTGCAGAGGGACCTCGACCGACTGGACAGATGGGCAGAGTCCAATGGGATGGCATTCAACAAGTCCAAGTGCCAAGTGCTGCACTTTGGCTATGGCAATCCCATGCAGAGCTACAGGCTGGGGTCGGAGTGGCTGAGAGCTCCCAAACAGAGAGGGACCTGGGGGTGCTGATCGACAGCCACCTGAATATGAGCCAGCAGTGTGCCCAGGTGGCCAGGAGGGCCAGTGGCATGCTGGCCTGCATTAGGAATAGTGTGGCCAGCAGGAGCAGGGAGGTCATTGTGCCCCTGTACTCTGCTCTGGTTAGGCCGCACCTTGAGTACTGTGTCCAGTTCTGGGCCCCTCAGTTTAAGAAGGACATTGAGACACTTGAGCGTGTCCAGAGAAGGGCAACAAGGCTGGGGAGAGGCCTTGAACACAAGCCCTATGAGGAGAGGCTGAGGGAGCTGGGATTGTTTAGCCTGGAGAAGAGGAGGCTCAGGGGTGACCTCATTGCCCTCTACAACTACCTGAAGGGTGGTTGTAGCCAGGAAGGGATTGGCCTCTTCTCCCAGGCAACCAGCACCAGAACAAGGGGACACAGTCTCAAGCTGTGCCAGGGGAGGTTTAGACTCGAGGTGAGGAGGAAGTTCCAATGCCGAGCGAGTCATTCGGCATTGGAACGGGTTGCCCAGGGAGGTGGTTGAGTCACCATCCCTGGAAGTGTTCAAGAAGAGATTGGACGTGGCACTTGGTGCCATGGTCTATTCATGGGGTCTGTGTTGATAGGTTGGACTCGATGATCCTCGAGGTCCTTTCCAACCTAAGTGATACTGTGATACTCTGATTTATTTATATTTTCCTTTATTTTACTTTTCAAATTTTAATTTCTCTTTATTTTATTTTGATTTAGTTTATTTTACTTTTTCTTATTGTAGTGGTTTGAGCCTTAACTGAGAGTTAAAAGCTGAAATGGGGAAAAGGCTGAGAATCTCTTCCCCACTCCCCCCCCTTCCTCCCTGTAAACAAGGAGAGGGAAAAAAAAAAAGGGTAAGGAGCAAATCCACTAAACAACAATCTGGAGTCAGCTTGGAAGTAGAGAGGCGAAGAATTTTTTCTTCAAATTATATATATCTGACAATAACAGGGAAAAAAAAGGTTCACAAGGGCAAGGAACAAGAATGGATGGGAGTGGGACAGAAAAGAATAATACAAAACCAGTCTTTCTCTGAGGAGGTGCAGAGGCAGCAGGGAAAAGGATCAAGTCCCGCCACATGGCTGAGGAGCAGGAGGGCAGCTGCAGTAGCTCTCATCCAGCAGAGGCAGGAGCCAAAAAGGAGATCCAACAGCTATGATGTCCTGCTTTTTATACCCTAGCTGGGCAGGGAGAGGGGAGTGGAACAGACTCAGCTTTCCCAGGGGGGAAATGCCCTTCAGGGAGGGTAAAGTACCCGCAAGCCCTCCACCCTGCTTTCTTCTTTTGTTTTCAGAAAAGGGTGTTAACCCACCACACTTATTTATTGATTTATCTTTTACTTTATTTTACTTTTTAACATTTTATTTTCTCGTTATTTCGTTTTAGTTATATGCATTTTAATTTATTTCATTATTTATTTATACTTTATTTTAATTTTTAATTTTATTTTATTTTTATCTATTTTATTTCATTTTATTTTATTTTTATTTATTTTATTTTATTTTATTTTATTTTATTTTATTTTATTTTATTTTATTTTATTTTATTTTATTTTTTGTTTCTTTTGTTTTTTAATATTATTTTAATTTTTATTATTTATTTATATTTTACTTTCTTTTGCTTTTTAAATTTTATTTTACCTTCGTTTTGTTGTATTTGATTTTACTTTTTATTTATTATTTATTTATTTATATTTTCGTTTATTGTACTTTGAAAATTTTATTTTATGTTGTTTTGCTTTATATGAATTTTAATTTAGTTCATTCTTTACTTATAGTTTATTTTATCTTAATTTTTAATTTAATTTTATTTTTATTGATTGTATTTAATTTTATTTTACTTTACTTTTTGTTTCTTTTAATTTCTTTTATATTATTTTACTTTTTATTATTTATTTCTATTTTACTTTCTTTTGCTTTTTAAATTTTATTTTCTCTTTACTTTGCTTTATTTCAGTTTACTTTGTATTTATTATTTATTTATTTACATTTTCGTTTATTTTACTTGGAAAAAAATATTTTCTTTTGTTTTATTTTATATGAATTTTACTTTAGTTCATTATTTATTTATTTATACTTTATTTCATATTAATTTTAAATTTAATTTAATTAATTTAATTTAATTTAATTTAATTTAATTTAATTTAATTTAATTTAATTTAATTTAATTTAATTTTCTTTTATTTTATTTAATTTCATTTTATTTCATTTTATTTGTTGTTTATTTTACTTTAGGCTGGATGTGGCTGTGAGCAGCCTGCTGTAGTCTGAGGTGTCCCTGGCCATGGCAGGGGGGTTGGAGCTGGCTGAGCCTTGAGCTCCCTTCCAACCCTGACAATTCTCTGATTCTCTGATCTACCTCTGTGAAGAGAAGTAAAAACTTTGCTTCCATTTTAGATACAATTTTCCTGCCTTTTATTTTTTTGCCTCTCTAACACCTTTCTGCCCTTTACTGTTTCCGGGCAGGGTGGCATTGTCCTGCTCTCCTCACTTAATGATAATTTTCCCCTCGGAGGACAGAACCAGGAGGTTTCTTTGAGTTTAAAAATAACATAATTATCCCATGTAGGCCACGAGGCAGAAATAAGAGGTGAGAAAGATGAAGGCAAGTTCAGAGCAAGAGGGCTGCTGGAGCTGTTTGATTTGGACCTCTCCCTTTGCTGTCAGCGATTTATCCACCTCGCTCTGCTCCTTCCTTAAATGGCCTCAGGATCTGCCATTGCAGTTCAGAATCACTAATCACTTTGAGATGGAAGGTTCCTGCCATAATGGGCAGTGAGATTATGGTTCATTTGGAACTAACAATGCTGCTTGCACCTGAAAAGCAGCCTTTGCTGAGGAGGTGGCTTCAGCCATCCCTTCTGTGACAGCCACAATGAAGTAAACAGCTGTGCTCGCTGCCCAGAGAGGCTATGGGTGCTCCATCTATGATGGAGCTTAAAGCCTGGTTGGACAGGGCTTTGAGCAGCCTGGGCTAGCGGAAGGTGTCCCTGCCCAACAAAGTGATCTTTAAGGTCCCTTGCAGCCCAAACTGTTCTGTGATTCTATAGAGTCTTTAAAGTGTGGGTTTTATTCTTGTCATCTGAGGGGTCTGGAGCACAGCCCTGTGAGGAGAGGCTGAGGGAGCTGGGGTTGCTTAGCCTGGAGAAGAGGAGGCTCAGGGGAGACCTTCTTGCTCTCTCCAACTGCCTGAAGGGAGGTTGTAGCCAGGTGGGGGTTGGTCTCTTCTCCCAGGCAAGCAGCACCAGAACAAGAGGACACAGTCTCAAGCTGCACCAGGGGAGGTTTAGGCTGGAGGTGAGGAAGAAATTGTTCCCAGCAAGAGAGATTGGCCATTGGAATGTGCTGCCCAAGGAGGTAGAGGAAGCCTCATCCCTGGAGGTTTTTAAGGTCAGACTGGATGTGGCTGTGAGCAACCTGATCTAGTGTGAGGTGTCCCTGGCCATGGCAGGGGGTTTTTAACTACATGATCCTTGAGGTCCCTTCCAGCCCTAACAATTCTGTGATTCTATGATTCCAATGTCAAACTATTCTCATGGGGAAACATTTTCTCCTAGGGTCCAATGGGAACCTCCCCAGCAGTAGCTTGTCCCCAATACCCTCTTCCCTAGCACTCCTTGTAGAAAGGGAGTCTGCATCCTCCTGGTAGCCAATCTTTATGTCCTGGTCCATGGTGATGAGGTCTCCCTTGAGCCTTCTCTTCTGAAGGCTGAACTAACCCAGCTCCCTCAGCCTCTCCTCATGTGCCAGTCCTTTTTTTCAGCCACAGTCTGGCACTCTGGATCAGGTCCTGAGGGGGCTTTATGATGTGACCTGGAAAGAAAGTCCAATTTGCAGCTGATTGAATTGGTTGTTCCTGAGCATTGTGGCCTTCGAGGTCCTTTTGTGTTCTGTTAATGAAAAGGGAAACACTTGGATACAAACATCAGGGTTGTGCTGATGCTTCTGAACCATCCGGCAGTGGTGAGAGGAAGTGATGAGGAGAGGATAATGATTATCCTTTCAGCTGCAGAAAAATGACTTTCTAATTGTGTTTAGTTCTTCTTAATACCCATCCTCATATTCATGCTTGATGTGTGTCACATCATGCATCATCCTGCAGGATAATACAAACTGTCATTAGATTTCAGATAGGGGTTTTTAATACCTGTTTAAAAATGCAGCTCCTGCAGGATCTTGGGAAGCTCTCAGGAAATGATTCCTTTGTTACTGGCTTCATTGATGGAAGTGAAAGTCCAGCAAGGGTTTGATGGTTTGGCTTCAGGAGGGGGAGCAGAGCTGGACTTCACCGTGGCAGTCAGAGTGAGCACGCAGGCTGGCTGAAGGGAAGCTCAAAGACTTTGCTTGGAAGAGACCTTTAAGGTCATCAAGTCCAACCTTAACCCAGCACTGCCAGGTCACAACTAAACCATTGTCCCTCAGCACCACATCTCCATGTGAAGGTCCTTGCTTTCTAATAAATACATCAAGCACAAGGATTTATTTCTGAGGCTGAGCATTTCACACAGTCAGGCTGAACCCAAACCCCACCCAGCTGTGCTCCCATGCCAGGAATCCCTCTCCTGTGTCTGCAGGATCATAGAATCAATAAGGTTGGAAAAGACCTCAGAGATCATCAAGTCCAACCTATCACCCAATACCTCCTGACAACTAAACCGTGGCTCCAAGGGCCACATCCAAGCTTTTTGAATACTCCAGAGACAGGGACTCCACCACCTCCCTGGCCAGCACATCCCAATGGCCAATTACCCCTTCTGGGAAGAACTTTCTCGTCACATCCAGCCTAAACCTCCCATGGCACAGCTTGAGACTGTGTCCTCTTGTTCTGCTGATGCTTGCCTGGGAGAAGAGACCAACCCCCAGCTGGCTACAACCTCCCTTCAGGGAGTTGGAGAGAGCAAGAAGGTCTCCCCTGAGCCTCCTCTTCTCCAGGCTAAGCAACCCCAGCTCCCTCAGCCTCTCCTCACAGGGCTGTGCTCCAGACCCCTCCCCAGCCTCGTTGCCCTTCTCTGGACACCTTCAAGAGTCTCAATGTCCTTCTTAAATTGAGGAGCCCAGCACTGGACACAGGACTCAAGGTGTGGCCTAAGCAGTGCTGAGCACAGGGCAGAATGACTTCCCTGCTCCTGCTGGCCACACTGTTCCTGATGCAGGCCAGGATGCTATTTGCCTTTTTGGCCACCTGGGCCAAGCTGAGCAAATGTCTGGTAGCTCAGCTCTGATTGGACTGAGTTCATCACCAGGATCAGCCTCCCAGCAAAAATGGGGCTTCTGTCAGGCTTCCCACACACCTATTCCTCATCCTCTACAGGTAGCTGTAGAGCAGCAATAACCTGTGGCAGACACATGGTGCCTCTGACGCCTCAGATCAAACATGTCCAGACTCTGAATATTTCTGGAAGTGCTGAAATTTGCTGCCACTTTGCTAATTTGAGCCCTGCTCTCACACAGACACAGAGAAGTAGCACTCCTGAGGAATTAGAAGCTGTAATACCAGACCTGCTGCTCGTATTTGCCTGGTTATAACAAAACAATAATTAACTACCCTGCCTCAGGCTCTGCCTGAGCTCAGATTCTCCTCCAGCCCCACCCAGAGCAGGGCATCATCTGGTGTTTCTGACTGAATGGCATTGCACTGAGAGCAGCCCTGCAGAATAGCACTTGGGGTGCTGGTGGATGGGAAGCTGGGCATGAGCCAGCAATGGGCACTTGCAGCCCAGAAAGCCAAGGGCAGCCTGGGCTGCATCAGAGGCAGCTTGACCAGCAGAGAGAGAGAGGTGACAATGGCTCCATGTCCCAGGGGAGGCCAGGGACAAGCGGAGTCCCTCAGGGATCAGTCCTGGGACCTGTCTTGTTCAACATCTCTGTGGGTGCCATGGACAGTGGCACTGAGTGCACCCTCAGCAGGTTTGCTGATGACACCAAGCTGTGTGGTGCAGCAGACAGCTGGAGGGAAGGGAGGCCATCCAGAGGGACCTTGACAGGCTGGAGAGGTGAGCACAAGCCAACTTCATGAAGTTCAATAAGAGCAAGTGCAGGGTCCTGCATCTGGGTGGAGGCAATCCCAGGCACAAATCCAGGCTGGGCAGGGACTGGCTGGAAAGCAGCCCTGAGGAGAGAGCCTTGGGGGTGCTGGTGGAGGAGAAGCTCACCAGGAGCTCTCAGTGTGCACTTGCAGCCCGCAAAGCCAATCAGATCCTGGGCTGCATCAGGAGAAGTGTGGCCAGCAGGGCAAGGGAGGTGATTCTCCCCCTCTGCTCAGCTCTGGGGAGACCCCACCTGGAGTACTGCCTCCAGTTCTGGAGCCTCTATGACAAGAGGGATGTGGAGGTGCTGGAAGGTGTCCAGAGAAGGGCCATGAGGATGAGCAGAGGGCTGGAGCTGCTCTGCTATGAGGATAGACTGAAGGAGTTGGGGCTGTTCAGTCTGCAGAAGAGAAGGCTCCCAGGTGACCTAATTGTGGCCTTCCAGTATCTGAAGGGGGCTACAGGAAGGCTGGGGAGGGACTGCTCAGGATCTCAGGTAGTGATAGGACTAGGGGGGATGGAATGAAGCTGGAGGTGGGGAGATTCAGGCTGGAGGGGAGGAGGAAGTTCTTCCCCATGAGAGTGGTGAAGCCCTGGAATGTGTTGTCCAGGGAGGTGGTTGGGGCCCTGTCCCTGGAGGTGTTTAAGCCCAGGCTGGATGAGGCTGTGGCCAGGCTGATCTAGTGTGGGGTGTCCCTGCCCATGGCAGGGGGGTTGGAACTAGATGATCCTTGTGGTCCCTTCCAACCCTGACTGATACTATGAGACTATGATTCTGCCACACTGCTCTGCTCTGCTCTGGTGAGACCTCACCTGCAGTGCTGGGTCCAGCTCTGGGGCTCTTAACACAAGAAGGACATGGAGCTGCTGGAGGGGCTGTAGAGCAGGGCCACAGAGGTGATCAGAGGGCTGGAGCACCTCCTCCACGGGGACAGGCTGAGACAGCTGGGACTGTTCAACCTGGAGAAAAGAAGGCTCCTAAAGCAGCCTTCCAGTTGCTGAAGGGGACCCACAGGAAGGCTGGGGAGGGGCTGTTCAGAAAGGTCTGTGGTGATAGGGTGAGGGACAGTGGTTTGAAAGTGGAGCAGGGGAGATTTAGGTTGGTCATTAGGAGGAAGTTCTTTGCCATGAGAGTGGTGGAACACTGGAACAGTTTGCCCAGAGATGTTGAGGCCCCATTCCTGGAGGCAATCAAGGTCAGGCTTAAGGTGGCCCTGAGCAACCTGCTCTAGTTGGAGCTGTCCCTGCTGAGTGCAGGGGGGGGTGGACAAGATGGCCTTCGAGGGTCCCTTCCAAGCCCATGCAGTCTGTGTGAAACACAGAAGTATTTCTGTATGGGTGGGATGGTGGGAGGAGTGCTGCAGGGCTGTGCAGTCCCTCTCAGTTCCCTTTGAACTGGAGTTTTGAAGCTGCACAGGAACAGGAGGAGCTGCCAACATTGTTGGGCTGGGAAATCATAAAGCCCAGCCTTGACTCAGGCTCCTCTGGAGTGCCATGCTGGGGCTGTGCCCTGTGCCTGGGGATGCTCCTTCCCTAGGGACAAGTTGTCACCTCCCCTCTGGCACAGCCATTGTTTCCTGGCTGCTGATTGCCATGACTGCATTTTCCACCTGGATAGCTTCCTGTTTGCATGTGTGCAGTTCCTTAGGCTTTGGGGTTTGTTCACATGAGTAGCTTGGACCTGGTGGTTGGTGACCACCCCACAGAAACCATACAATCACAGAATTGCCAGGGTTGGAAGGGACCTCAAGGCTCAGCCAGCTCCAACCCCCCTGCCATGGGCAGGAACACCTCACACCACAGCAGGTTGCTCACAGCCACATCCAGCCTGGCTGCAAACACCTCCAGGCAGGAGGCTTCCACCACCTCCCTGGGCAACCTGTGCCAGGCTCTCACCACCCTCATGGGCAACAACTTCTTCCTCACAGCCAATCTCAATCTCCCCATTTCTAGTTTTGCTCCATTCCCCCCAGTCCTATCCCTCCCTGACACCCTCACAAGTCCCTCCCCAGCTTTCTTGGAGCCCCCTGCAGATCCTGGAAGGTCACAATGAGGTCTCCTGGGAGCCTTCTCCTCTCCAGCCTGCACAACCCCAACTCCCTCAGTCTGTGCTCACAGCAGAGCAGCTCCAGCCCTCTGCTCCTCCTCGTGGCCCTTCTCTGGACACCTTCCAGCCCCTCCAGATCCCAATCTTCCTCTAGACACCAGAGGAAATCCTTTTCAAAGGCACTTTTTAGGTTGCTATTTACTCTGAAAATTGCCTCACAAATACCAGTGAACACCACTGGAAGTGGGATGATGGACTCATCAAATCCTGGAATGGTTTGGGTTGGAAGGATCCTTAAGGATCACCCAGTTCCAACCCTCTGCCATGGGCAGGGACGCCTCCCACTAGCCCAGGTTGCTCAAGGCCTCATCCATCCTGGCCTTGAGCACCTCCAGGGAAGAACCTTCTCGGGCAACCTGTTCCAATGTCTCAAGAAAAAGAGGGAATCCGGTTTGGAAGAGCTATTTCCACTCCCCTCCCCTACTGAAGTGACTCTCTCTGGGGAGAATCAATTAATTTCCCCCCCATGCATAATCCAGTCAGAAAAAGCTTTCATGACAATAGCCAGGAAATATTTGACACCAGTCATGTTAGACAAATGTGGGATGCTTTATGGGCCCATCAGCTCTGCCTGGAGCTCCCTGGCTGCGCTGGAGGTAATCTCTGCAATTTATTGGAGAGAAAAAGGCAATTGAAATCCTCAGTGTAGGATAAATGCTCTTTGGGGCTGGAGCATGGAGCCCATAATTACAGCCTGAGCAGATGAGGAGAAACACCATTCCATCACAGCTCCTCCTCGGCACCTACACAGCTCCTGGGCAGGCATTTCCTGGTTAAAGAGCCTGCCTGGTGGAGAGTTTTCCCGGCTGGATGTGGCCCAGCAGCTCTCCCACACCCCTCAGCATCCCTCCCCGTGACTGCTGCAGCCACGCCGTATTTCAGCAGCCTGCCGCTCGCCTGCCGCTGCACCCAGGCACTCCTTAAGCTGCTAATGAGTCCCACGGGGCAGGGTCTTTCAATTAAACATACATTAATGCCTGCTGGAGATGGAAACCCCAGCAGAAAGCCCTCCCCCCCCCCGCACCCCCCCTCCCCTTTCCCCATTCTGTGTGTAAATGCAAACACGAAGCTGAGCTGGGATGTCAATAAAGGACTGGGAGCAGGGAGCAGGGAGGACATTCTCCCCCTGTATTCAACACTGGTTAGCCCACACCTTGAGTCCTGTGTCCAGTTCTGGGCTCCTCAGGTTAGGAAAGATGTTGAGGTGCTGGAAGGTGTCCAGAGAAGGGCAAGAAAGCTGGGGAGGGGTCTGGAGCACAGCCCTGGGAGGAGAGGCTGAGGGAGCTGGGGTTGCTTAGCCTGGAGAAGAGGAGGCTCAGGGGAGACCTTCTTGCTCTCTCCAACTGCCTGAAGGGAGGTTGGAGCCAGGTGGGGGTTGGTCTCTTCTCCCAGGCAAGCAGCACCAGAACAAGAGGACACAGTCTCAAGCTGTGCCAGGGGAGGTTTAGGCTGGAGGTTAGGAAGAAATTCTTCCCAACAAGAGAGATTGGCCATTGGAATGTGCTGCCCAGGGAGGTGGTGGAGTCCCCATCCCTGGAGGTGTTTAGGAAGAGCCTGGCTGAGGCACTTGGTGCCATGGTTGAGTTGATCAGATGGTGTTGGGTGAGAGGTTGGACTTGATGCTCTCAGACATCTTTTCCAACCTGGTTATTTCTATTCTGTTCAAAGCCTCTCCCATGTTGCTGCTGGAACTAGAAGGGTTTTAGGGCAGGGGCAGCAATTTTTTGTTCCACAGTTGGTTTCTACTCTGGGCTTGGCCACTGGAATGTGCTGCCCAGGGAGGTGGTGGAGTTCCCATCCCTGGAGGTGCTCAAAGAAGGCTTGGATGAGGCACTTGGAGCCATGGTTTAGTTGTCAGGAGGTGTTGGGTGGTAGGTTGGACTTGATGAACTCTGAGGTCTTTTCCAGCCTTATTGATTCTATGATTCTAGGAAATGGAGCTGCCTTCTGCTACCCCTTGGCACAGACCAGCTGGCTGGAGGTTAGACTACAAAGGGTTAGGGCTACAAAGATGCTGTGGGGACCAGAACTTCTCTCTTCTGAGGAGAGGCTGAGGGAACTGGGGCTTTTCAGTCTGAGGGGGAATCTCATCAGTGCTGTCAATCCTTCAAGAGTGGGTGTCAGGAGGATGGGACCAGGCTTTTTCTCAGTGGTGCCCAGAGACAGGACAAGGGGCAAGGAGCACAAACTGGAACTCCAGAAGTTCCATTTAAGCATGGGGGGGAACTTCTCTGAGGGTGCTGGAGCCCTGTGACAGGCTGCCCAGAGGGGTGGTGGAGTCTCCATCTCTGGAGGCATGCAAAACCCACCTGGATGTGTTCTGCTGTGACCTTCTCTAGGTGAGCCTGCCTTGACAGGGGGGTGTTGGACTCGATGATCTCCAGAGGTCCCTTCCAACCCCTCCCATTCTGTAATTCTGTGATAGTGTGAGTCAGTCCAGTGGGACTCCAGGAGCTGAGCTTGGGCCAGGGCATGTGCAGGTCCTGCTGCTTTGGCTTGAGGAGCACATGGAGGAGTTTCACATGCCAGCACCATGAGGACATGTGCAGCCACAAGCCAGGCATGCAATTGTGTCCCCCACACATCACAGTCCCTGTGGCATTGCTGGTGCCTGCCCAGTGCCAGTATGGTTCTGCCAGGAGCCAAGGACTGTTAGGGCTGTAATCTGCACCCTGCCATCTCCTCCTTGGGCTTTGGGAGCAAGTGATAGGACAAGGGGACCTGTCTTCAGGTTGCACCCCAGGAGGTTTAGGCTGGATGTGAGGAACAATATCTCCCCTTGGAGGGTTGCCAAGGCTTGGCCTAGGCTCCATCCCTGGAGGGGTTTCAGAGCCATGTGGTGCTGAGGGCCATGGTTTAGTGGTGACCTAGTAGTGCTGGGTTAATGGTTGGACTTGATGATCCTAAAGGTCTCTTCCAACCAAAACCATTCCGTGATTCCACGATTGTAGCTTTCTGTTCAGTGTTTTAGCCTACTCTTAGACACATGCTTGGTGTTATGGGACAGAATTAAGTAGAGCAAGTGTAGGGGAGTGAAGCTGATCCTCTCTCTCGAGGGTTTTTGGGGGAAAAAGAAGTGAATTCTGCTTGCTGAAGTCGCAGTTTCCAGTAGATGGCACCATGGGTTCAGGCTGTGCTAGAGGAGCCAGCCCTGCGGGGAGTGGGAAGGGAAGCTCCCAGCAGCCCAGGCCAGCTCTGTGCAGTGTTGTTTACAAGTGTCTGTGTGTGATAGCATCGCCCAATATTTGATAGCTGTTGGTTTAATGCTCATAAATCCTGTGAGGAACTGCTGCTGAGACAGGCTGTGGGAGCTCAAGAGAGGGGAGGCACTGGTGGGTGCAGGAAGGGCAAGAAGGTCTGGGTCTGACTGGGGTGGGGGAATGGAAACGCAAATGAGGACAGAGGCATGGGGCTGCTCTTCCTGCAGGAAAACGAAGGCCTATGACCCATGGCTTGGTCTGAAAGTGAGGATTTCGGTCAAGGACTTATCTTCAGAGTGGAATTGATTCAAGTTCTCAAACACAGAATCAGGGAATTTGGTTGGAAAATACCTTTAAGATCAAGCCCAACCCTTAGCTGGAAGAGACCTTTAAGATCATCAGATCCAACCCTTAGCTGGAAGAGACCTTTAATGTCATCAGGTCCAACCCTTAGCTGGAAGAGACCTTTAAGATCATCAGGTCCAACCCTTGGCTGGAAAAGACCTTTAAGATCATCAGATCCAACTCTTAGCTGGAAGAGACCTTTAAGACCATCAGGTCCAACCCTTAGTTGGAAGAGACCTTTAAGATCATCAAGTCCAACCCTTAACCCAGCACTGCCAGCTCACCACTAAACCCTGGCCCTCAGCACCACATCTCTGTGGTTTTCAAACCCATCCAGGCATGGGCACTCCACCACTGCCCTGGGCAGCCTGGGCCAGGCATTGCCAGCCCTTTGGAGAAGAAGTTGTTCCCCATGCCCAACCTAAACCTTCCTTGGTGCAACTTGAGGCCATTTCCTCTGGTCCAGTTGCTTGCTACTTGTGAGAAGTGAGCAACCCCTGCCTGGTTACAAGCTCCTTTCAGGGGCTTGTAGGGAGCCAGAAGGTCTCCCCTCAGGCTCCTTTCCTCCAGACTGAACAACCCCAGTTCCCTCAGCTGCTCCTCACCAGCCCTGTTCATCAGAGCCTTCACCAGGTTTGTTGCTGTTCTCTGGACCTGCTCCAGCCCCTCAATATCCTTCTTGGAGTGAGGGGCCCAGAACAGGAGTGAGGAGACACCGTGGTGGCTGCAGCTCTACCAAGCATCTCACCTTGACCCTGGCCCAGAGCTGGGTGCCAGCTCTCAGTATCTCCAGGGCCCTCTGTCCCACAGAGGGTAAGCCTTATGCCTCCACACTGGGGTGGAGAGGAGGAGTTCTGCAGCCAAGCCCCTGATGCTTGGCATGCTGTGGGCTTTGTGCTGCTGAGGAGTGTGGCTGATGCAGGAGGACGTGGCTGACCATGTGGTGCTGCTCTTGGCAGTGCTTCCAGTGGTCTTCTTCCCCCCTCATTGCCAGAACTTCCCTTTCCCCCTCTCACTGCTGTGCTTCTCCAGCTCATGGCTTTTGGTGCTGCCACTCTTCTTTGCTGCAAACTGATTGTTCTGCTGCTGCTTGCACTAATGGCTGCTGGGGATGTTTCCCCTTCCAATAGCAGGAAAGGAAGAGGTTAAAAGAAAACCAGCGTTTTTCTTCTGCTTGTGGAGCTTCTCCTTGCAGCCTGCAGGATGGGCAGATTGGCAGCTGCTTTTGTGAGGCTTCTTCAAAACACCAAGCTTTGTACTGCTGCCTGTTACAGCAGAGCTGCCTAGATACTAAGGTGTGTTCTTGACTGCACTGAGATACCAGGGTGTGTGCTTCAGAGATTCATACAATGGGTTGGAAGGCACCTTAAAGGTCATCTAGTGCCAACCCCCTGCCATGGGCAGGGACACCTTCCACTAGATCAGGTTGCTCAAGGCCTCATCCAGCCTGGCTTTGAAAACCTCCAGGCAGGGAGCATCCACAACCTCCCTGGGCAACCTCTGCCAGGGTCTCACTGGAAACAATTTCTTCCTAACCTCCAGTCCCAATCTCCTCTCTCCCAGCTCAAATCCATTGCCCCTCATCCTATCACTACAAGCCCTTTTGGAAAGTCCTTCCCAGATCTCCTGTAGCCCACTTTAGGTCTAAGGTAGAATGCTGGTCTCAAGCTGTGCCAGGGGAGGTTAGGCTGGATGTTAGGAAAAAATTCTTCCCAGCAAGAGAGATTGGCCATTGGGATGTGCTGCCCAGGGAGGTGGTGGAGTCCCCATCCCTGGAGGTGTTTAGGAAGAGACTGGATGGGATGCTTGGTGCCATGGTTGAGTTGATTAGATGGTTTGGGTGATAGGTTGGACTGGATGATCTCAAAGGTCTCTTCCAACCTGGTCTATCCTATCCTACCCTACCCTATCCTATCCTATCCTATCCTACCCTACCCTATCCTATCCTATCCTATCCTATCCTATCCTATCCTATCCTATCCTATCCTATCCTATCCTATCCTATCCTATCCTATCCTACCCTACCCTACCCTACCCTATCCTATCCTATCCTATCCTATCCTATCCTATCCTATCCTATCCTACCCTATCCTATCCTATCCTATCCTACCCTACCCTACCCTACCCTACCCTACCCTACCCTACCCTACCCTACCCTACCCTACCCTACCCTGTCCTGTCCTGTCCTGTCCTGTCCTGTCCTGTCCTGTCCTGTCCTATCCTATCCTACCCTACCCTACCCTACCCTACCCTACCCTACCCTACCCTACCCTATCCTATCCTATCCTATCCTATCCTATCCTATCCTATCCTATCCTACCCTACCCTACCCTACCCTACCCTATCCTATCCTATCCTATCCTATCCTATCCTATCCTATCCTATCCTATCCTACCCTACCCTATCCTATCCTATCCTATCCTATCCTATCCTATCCTATCCTATCCTATCCTATCCTATCCTATCCTACCCTATCCTATCCTATCCTATCCTATCCTATGGTCTTCCTGGAGCCTTCTCTTCTCTAGGCTCAACAAGCCCAGCTCTCTCAGCCTGTGCCCACAGGAGAGGTGCTCCTGCCCTCTGAGTTCCAAGTCCATGCTGGCAGAGGAGGCCACTTGCCTCCACATGGACCATGGGGGTCCAAAGTGACTCTGGGTGTCTGCCACGTTGCCGATAGGAAGCTGCTGCCATGCAAAGGAGTGACATCACAGCTCTTGGAGCAAGGTGACTTGCTCCATCTGTCAGAATCCCATGTGTATGCTCATCCCTGCTGTTCCCAGCTGTCCCAGCACAATTCCAGCCTGAGCTTGCCTTGCCCAGGCAATGGAAGCCGGGCGGTGCTGCAGCCTCTTGAGCCCTGCTTTAACAGGAGGCCAAGTGTGATCTAACCAGCAATGAGCACTTGCAGCCCAGAAGGCCAGTGGCATCCTGGGCTGCATCAGAGGAAGTGTGGCCAGCAGATAGAGAGGGGTGCCTCTGCCCCTCTGCTCTGGTGAGACCCCACCTGGAGTGCTGGGTCCAGCTCTGGGACCTGCTTCACATGGACCTGCTGGAGTGGGTCCAGAGGAGGCCATGAAGATGATCAGGGGCTGGAGCACCTTTCCTATGAGGACAGGCTGCAAGAGTTGGGGCTGTTCAGTCTGAGAAGAATACAGAATTAAGCAGGTTGGAAAAGACCTTTGAGATCACCTAGTCCAATCTATCACCCAACACCATCCAATCAACCAAACCATGGCACCAAGTGCCTCAGCCAGTCTCCTTTTAAACACCTCCAGGGCTGGGGACTCCACCACCTCCCTGGGCAGCACATTCCCATGGCCAATCTCTCTTGCTGGGAAGAATTTCTTAGAAGGTTCTGGGGGAGACCTAATAGTGGCCTTCCAGTACCTGAAGGGCTCCAGGCAGGCTGGGGAGAGACTCTGTAGAAGGGCTTGTAGTGATAGGATGAGGGGCAATGGTTTGCAACTGGGCCAGGGTAGATTTGGGATGGAGATGAGGAGGCAGTTCTTCCCAATGAGAGTGGTGGAACACTGGAACAGATTGCCCAGGATGTGGTTGAGGTTTTTATGTGGTCCATGGAAACATTTAAGATCAGACTGGATGTGGCTCTGAGCAGCCTGCTCTAGCTGGAGGTGTCTCTGCTGGCTGCAGGGGGATTGGATGAGGTGACCTTTGAGGGTCCTTTCCAACCTGATGTAATCTGTGAATCAGAGAAGCCACCACCTTCTCCTGTGCTTTGGAGTCCTGGGAATGTCCTTGCAGCACACCTGAGAGTGCTCAGCAGACCTGGGGAGGCTGGAGAGAGGAGGCAGGCAGGGCTGCATGCCTTGGCAGGAGGTTAGGGCTGCTGTACTGTGGCTGGATGTGGCTGGGCTGGGGAGCTAGAAGTAGCTCATGTCTTTAGTGTTTGTTCTCATTTGATAGCTCAGGCAGATACCCAGGCAAGGAGCTGAGTCCCTGATCTGTTTTCTTCCTGTCACAGCAACCCCAACACCCCTTTGCTGTGCACCACTGAGTGTGTGACCACCGGTGGTAGCCTCTGACACACAGCAGTGCTGTGTCCTCCTGGGGCGAGCTGGGGGAGGCATGGCAGCTCCTGCTCACTAGTGGGGAGCGAGACCCCAGGGCATCCTGGCTCTTTTACATCTGTGCTGGGTGACCCTGCTGGAGCAGGCTGACCTCAGAAGCTCCAGGGAGACCTTAGAGCAGCCTTCCAGTATGGAAAGGGAGCTACAGGAGAGCTGGAGAGGGCTTTTGGACAAAGGCATGGGGTGACAGGATGAGGGGTGATGGCTTGAGGCTGGAAGAAGCTGGAGTTAGAAGAGACATGAAGAAGAAGTTCTGCACCAGGAGGGTGGTCAGGATTTGAGTCAAGTATTTAGCTACAGTAAGGATAGATTCAAGTTTCCTACTATGGAATCACAGAATTGTTTTGCTGGGAAGAGACCTTTAAGACCATCAAGTCCAATCCTTTACCCACCACTAAAGCATGGCCCTCAATATCATATCTCCATGGCTTTGAAGACCCTCTGGGGGTGGGGACTCCACTGGTGCCTTGGGCAGCCTGGGCCTTGACAATCTTTGGGGGGAAGAAGTCATTCCTCATGTCCAACCTAAACCTTCCCTGGGGCAACTTGAGGCCATTTCCTCTCGTGCTATCACTTGTTCCTTGGCAGAAGAGACCCTACCTAGGTTCTTCACCATGAGAGTGGTGAGGCCCTGGAATGGGTTGTCCAGGGAGGTGGTTGAGGCCTCGTCCCTGGAGGTGTTTAAGCCCAGGCTGGACGAGGCTCTGGCCAGGCTGATCTAGTGTGGGGTGTTCATGCCCATGGCAGGGGGGTTGGAACTAGATGATCCTTGTGGTCCCTTCCAACCCTGACTGATACTGTGATACTATGATACCTGACTCCAGCCTCCTTTCAGGCAGTTGTGGAGAGCCATAAGGTCTCTCCTCAGCCTCCTTTTCCTTCAGGCTGAAGAGCCCCAGATGTGTCTAGGTATTCATCCCTGGGCATGTGTGTAGGTGTTCATCCCTGGGCATGTGTGTAGGTGTTCATCCCTGTGCACACACACACACCCCCCCCAGCTGCCTGCCTTCCTCATTTCAGGCTCCCTTGATGGGATTCTGTTGCTCGGAAGGAGCCCTGACTGTCACACTGCGTCCTGCCCAGGACCTCTGCCTGCCCGGGGTGCAAACAGTTGTGGTTATGGTGCTCCAAGGCCGGTGCTGAGTGATCTGGTTGCCCACAGCCAGTGTGAGAGCGGAGGATGTGTGGTCTGCTCCTGGGAAGCTGCTGCCTTTCTGTGCTGTGTACAAAAGGGAGCAGCGTGGAGCAGCGCTCCGGAGCCTGCCTGAGTGCCAGAAAATGCTTCTGCTTTTCTCCACCTCTGTTTTGTTGTTGGTTTTGTTTTTTTCCTTTCCCCCAAGACTCTCTCCAAGATAAAGCTGGGAGGTGTATTTTACATCCCTGTCCCTGGGGGATGTCACCTTCTGCTGTCAGGCCTCCTGCTGGCTGCTGGAGTCGGCTGGTGGCCCTTGGATCCTTCAGCCTGCAGAGGCAGCTGAGCTGCAGGCAGCAGATAAGGCTGGTCCTTGCTGAGCCCTTCCTCAGTGACTCCAAGCAAGCTTCCTTTCGGAGTCAGGCAAGCCAGGGCTCCTTCTCATTCTTTGTTTCCCCCTCTAACGTGCTTTTTTTTGGTTCAAGTCGTTGCCAGAAGCAGTGGTGATAATGTTCTCCTTCCACAGGTGCTGCAAAGAGGGCACCTGCTGGCATTGTTATTCAAATGGAGGTTTTCTTCACTGGAAATGCTGAAATGTCTGTGGATGCCTGACAGGGGCTCCTGCATCTGCCCAACGGGCCGTGTTCAGGCCAGGCACAGCTGCTCCTGCTCTCCCTTACTCAGGGAATAGAAGGAGAGGAAATCATAGAATCAATAAGGTTGGAAAAGACCTCCGAGATCACCAAGTCCAAGCTCAGCTGTCAGCCTCCCTCTTAGGGAACTTTACTGCCTTGGCTGCCCCCTGGGTGTCTTTTGTGTGCTCATTTGTGTGCTTCTCTGAACAAGTCCTGGCAAGAACCATGAAAGCTTTTGCCCCTTAGAATCATAGAATCAAACAGGTTGGAAAAGACCTCAAGATCATCAAGTCCAACCTGTCACCTAATCCCTAACACCTCCTGACAACTAAACCATGGCTCCAAGTGCCACATCCAAGCCTTTCTTGAACACCCCCAGGGATGGGGACTCCACCACCTCCCTGGGCAGCACATTCCAGTGGCCAATCTCTCTTGCTGGGAAGAACTTTCTCCTCACCTAGAACACAAACTTCCCTTGGCACAGCTTGAGACTGTGTCCTCTTGTTCTGGTGCTGCTTGCCTGGGAGAAGAGATCAACCCCTACCTGGCTGCAACCTCCCTTCAGGCAGTTGGAGAGAGCAAGAAGGTCTCCCCTGAGCCTCCTCTTCTCCAGGCTAAGCAACCCCAGCTCCCTCAGCCTCTCCTCCCAGGGCTGTGCTCCAGACCCCTCCCCAGCTTTCTTGCCCTTCTCTGGACACATCCAAGTGTCTTAATGTCCTTTTTAAATTGAGGAGCCCTGAAATTACACCAGGGAAAGTTTAGGTTGGATATTAGGAAACATTTAGTTCCTGCAAGAGTGGTCAGGCACTGCAACAGGCTGCCCAGGGAGGTGGTGGAGTCTCCATCCCTGGAGGTGTTCAAGAAACCCCTGGCCATGGCACTTGGGCCATGGTTTAATGGCCATGGTGGTGCTGGGTTGTTGGCACTTGGGGCCATGGTGGTGCTGGGTTGATGGCACTTGGGCCATGGTTTAATGGCCATGGTGGTGCTGAGTTGATGGCACTTGGGGCCATGGTTTAATGGCCATGGTGGTGCTGAGTTGATGGCACTTGGGCCATGGTTTAATGGCCATGGTGGTGCTGAGTTGATGGCACTTGGGCCATGGTTTAATGGCCATGGTGGTGCTGAGTTGATGGCACTTGGGCCATGGTTTAATGGCCATGGTGGTGCTGGGTTGATGGCACTTGGGGCCATGGTGGTGCTGGGTTGATGGCATCTGGGGCCATGGTTTAATGGCCATGGCTATTCTGGGTTGTTGGCACTTGGGGTCATGGTGGTGCTGGGTTGATGGCATCTGGGGCCATGGTTTAATGGCCATGGTGCTGCTGGGTTGATGGCATCTGGGGCCATGGTTTAATGGCCATGGTGGTGCTGGGTTGATGGCACTTGGGGCCATGGTGGTGCTGGGTTGTTGGCACTGGGGCCATAGTTTGATGACCATGGTGGTGCTGGGTTGATGGCACTTGGGGCCATGGTGGTGCTGGGTTGTTGGCACTTGGGGCCATGGTGGTGCTGGGTTGTTGGCACTTGGGGCCATGGTGGTGCTGGGTTGTTGGCACTTGGGCCATGGTTTAATGGCCATGGTGGTGCTGGGTTGATGGCATCTGGAGCCATGGTTTGATGGCCATGGTGGTGCTGGGTTGATGGCACTTGGGGCCATGGTGGTGCTGGGTTGATGGCATCTGGAGCCATGGTTTGATGGCCATGGTGGTGCTGGGTTGATGGCACCTGGGGCCATGGTGGTGCTGGGTTGATGGCATCTGGGGCCATGGTTTTAATGCTGGGTTGATGGTTGGACTCCATGATCTTGCAGGTGTTTTCCCACCCAAACAATTCTGTGCCTGTGTGAAACACCAGGGGTGGTGTTGGCTCCTGCTGGCCAGACACAACCGGTCTCCAGTGGGTTGTTGTTGTTCTGAGCCCTTTGTGGAGGAGCTCCTTGCCAAGATTCAGCACTGCAAGGGTTTCTGCTTAATGAAAAGACGAAGAAAGTGATCAGTGGCATTTGAGATTCAAAGGCTGGGTGCCTGATCTGGGCCTCTCTATCACACCCTTAAGGGAAGAAGAACCAGCTGAGAGGAGCCCTTCGCAGGAAATGAGCTGCTGGGCATGGCTTTTTTCATGTGGCTCTGAACAGACTCCAGACGCTGCAGAGGAGCAGAGCAGCTTCTAAAGTGCAGGGGAAAATAAATATTTTTGAAGGATTTCAGCATATTTAACATCAAACATGTTGATTTAGATGAGCCTAATTATTACAATCACCACGAGACCAGGGGTGTCATTAAGAGGCTGTTACCCGGGATGGAATGCTGGGACCAAATGGTATGGATTAAACAGGATCATACATATTTCATAAAACACATAATGCTGCAAAAAAGAAGTTGTCATGTAGCCATGGCAATGACTTTTAAGTCCCCCCTTTTTGATGCCTTAATGCACTGCTCTGCATGTTTTCAGTGTCAAGCCTCTGAACGTGCCCAGCGCTCAGGAGATCCAGCTGAGGAGGAAGAGCAAGAGGCAATTACACACCTAGCTGGTCACTTGGCTGGAGGAGTGCTGGCTGCTGGCACAGGACACATCCCAGGGAGTTGCTCCAGGTTCCTCTGGCCCAGCCCCAGCCTGGCTACCTGCTCAGCATAGCTGCAGAGCAAAAAAGAGTTCATTTTCCTTCTAGTTGGCATTCAGTTATTTGATGGCTCCTGAGCTTGACTTCCAGTGTTGGGTGTTCTGTAGAGCTCCCAGCAGGCAGCATCCCAACTTCAGCTCACACAGCCCACAGCAGAGACCTTGCTGAGGAGCAGGACCCTCTGGGTGTTCTGTAGAGCTCCCAGCAGGCAGGCAGCATCCCAACTTCAGCTCACACAGCCCACAGCAGAGACCTTGCTGAGGAGCAGGACACTCTGGGTGTTCTGTAGAGCTCCCAGTAGGCAGTATCCCAACTTCAGCTGGACATGGCTGGGCCACACAGACCACATCAGACATCTTGCTGAGGAGCAGGATACTCTGGGTGCTCTGTAGAGCTCCCAGCAGGCAGTATCCCAACTTCAGCTCACACAGACCAAAGCAGAGACCTTGCTGAGGAGCAGGACACTCTGGGTCTTCAGTAGAACTCCCAACAGACAGCATCCCAACTTCAGCTGGACATGGCTGGGCCACACAGCCCACAGCAGAGACCTTGCTGAGGAGCAGGACACTCTGCACTTCTAAATGGGCCCTAAGTGAGGCAGTCAGTAGGATGCAGTGGAAATGGATGGGCCAAGGTTGGCTTCTCAATGAATTTCGGAGCCAGCATGGGTAGGAGTGGGGACTCTGGGACATGGGTTAATGGCCATGGTGGGGTTAGGTTGAAGGTTGGCCTCGATGATCTTGGAGGTCTTTTCCAACCCAAACAGTTGGACTTCAGGGGAGTTGGACAGTTGTCCAACCCAACCTGCTGGACAATCAATGGAGACCTTCTTTCTGTCTAGCACTCCCTGAAGGGAGGTTGTAGCCAGGTGGGGGTTGGTCTCTTCTCCCAGGCAAGCATCACCAGAACAAGAGGACACAGTCTGAAGCTGTGCCAGGGGAGGTTTAGACTGGATGTGAGGAAGAAATTCTTCCCAGCAAGAGAGATTGGCCATTGGGATGTGCTGCCCAGGGAGGTGGT
This sequence comes from Melanerpes formicivorus, assembly GCF_026170545.1. NCBI lineage: Eukaryota > Metazoa > Chordata > Aves > Piciformes > Picidae > Melanerpes > Melanerpes formicivorus. Next base: position 168,983 of record NW_027142574.1, on the reverse strand, counting down.
GGAGTCCCCATCCCTGGAGGTGTTCAAGAGGGGATTGGATGTGGCACTTGGAGCCATGGTTTAGTAGTCCTGAGGTGTTGGGTGAGAGGTTGGACTTGATGATCTTTGAGGTCTTTTCCAACCTTATTGATTCTATGATTCTATGACTTGATGACCCTGGAGGTCTTTTCCAACCCAAACAATTCTATGGGGCAGTGGGGCTGCTCCTGGTTGTGTCTGTTCTGAACTGGACACCTGAAGAAGGGGGGCTGTGAAACTCATCCCTGCATTTAAAGTCCATAATCCTTTTGTAGATGGCCTCTCCCTTTTTCATCTCCTTGTGTTTTGAGTGTTTCCTTTGATTCCTGTGTAGGTACAGAACTTCTGATAAGATCCAGCTGAGATTAAAATCAATCTTGGCTAGTGCTAGTGAGAAGAGGAGGTTTCACATTTCAGGTCTCATAAAAGCAGAGGGGATGTGTGCATGGAGGGTGCTGGGCTCTCATTTCCCCTCACTGTGTCACCTGGAAGAGGAGCCAGAGCTCAGTCCTGCTGCTGCAGAGGCCATGGGAGGCTTTTGCTGCATCCTTCAAACACAGAGCTGTTTCTTTGCCACAAAGGCTTCCCTGGCACTGAGGAGTGATCACTCACAAGGAGTTCTTGCCAGTGGTGTGGGATCCCTGGTGAGCAGCTTCTTCTCTGTCCCACCATGGCTGTTTTGCTCTCTGGACTTTCCAGGCTGAGAAGAGAGGGAAGAAGAGAAAAGCTACCAAACTCTGTTTACTTTTCATCTGTCTCCTGAGTATTGCATGGACTCCATGATTCTATGACTCAGGATCACCACATCCAACCCTCACAGTAAGGGTGGTGAGACAATGGGGCAGGTGGCCCAGGGAGGCTGTGGATCCCACCCCTCTGGAGGTGTTCAAGGCCAGGTTGGATGGCCTGCTCTAGTGGAAGGTGTCCCTGTCCATGTCAGAGGGTTGGAACTAGATGACCTTCGAGGTCCCTTCCACCCCAAATCATTCTATGAATCCATGCATCTAAGCCTCAGAGAACGGAGAGGACTGAGAGCTTCAAAGTGTGTGTGCAGGTGAGGGAGGAGTTCAGGTGGGAAATGAGAACTTGAGTCCTGTGTCCATTTCTGGGCTCCTCAGTTTAAGAAGGACATTGAGACTCTTGAAGGTGTCCAGAGAAGGGCAAGAAAGCTGGGGAAGGGTCTGGAGCACAGCCCTGGGAGGAGAGGCTGAGGGAGCTGGGGTTGCTTAGCCTGCAGAAGAGGAGGCTCAGGGGAGACCTTCTTGCTCTCTGCAACTCCCTGAAGGGAGGTTGTAGCCAGGTGGGGGTTGGTCTCTTCTCCCAGGCAGGCAAGCAGCAGCAGAACAAGAGGACACAGTCTCAAGCTGTGCCAGGGGAGGTTTAGGCTGGAGGTAAGGAAGAAATTCTTCCCAGCAAGAGAGATTGGCCACTGGAATGTGTTGCCCAGGGAGGTGGTGGAGTCCCCATCCCTGGAGGTGTTTAAGAAAAGCCTGGCTGAGGCACTTGGTGCCATGGCTGAGTTGCTTAGATGGTGTTGGGTGAGAGGTTGGACTGGATGATCTCAAAGGTCATTTCCAACCTGGCTAATTCTACTCTACTCTACTCTACTCTACTCTACTCTACTCTACTCTACTCTACTCTACTCTACTCTACTGTACTCTATTCTATTCTATTCTATTCTATTCTATTCTATTCTATTCTACTCTACTCTACAAATCAGGTCACTTCTGTGGTCTCCCAGCTTTGCCTGCAGGCTTCCTGCTGCTGCAGGTGAAAGGATGTTGTGCCCCCGCCGCGCCTGCCGCGTCTGCCTGCCCCCGGCGGCACGCCCTCCGTCTGGGGCAAGACTGCAATCATCTCATCATGCCACCTTCAACACTGCCTTCGAGGTGACACCCAAGTCACTCAGAAATTACAGAGGTAATGTGTGAGGTGGTGACATTCCTGTCATCCTGACACCACGCTGACATTAGCATCTAATTAGCTGACAGTGGGTTTAACATCAGTCACAGCCTGCACGTCACCTATCCTGCCACCTTGCCTGACTGAATCTCCTGGGGGTGGTAAAGAGGTTCAGATCTCCAAGTGCAGGTGGTTTGGTGAATTCACAGCATCACAGGGTGCCAGAGTGCCAGGTGGGAAGGGACCCCAAGGACCATCTGGCTCAGCCTTTCTAGGTGATGGTGCAGTTGAAATGAGCTGGCTCAGCAGCCTGGCAAGCTGAGTCTTCAAACTGACCAACATAGGCAAATCCACCACTTCCCTTGGGAGATGATTCCAATGTCCAACTGTTCTCATGGATAAGCATTTTGGAATGGAATGGAATGGAATGGAATGGAATGGAATAGAATAGAATAGAATAGAATAGAATAGAATAGAATAGAATAGAATAGAATAGAATAGAATAGAATTAACCAGGTTGGAAAAGACCTCTGAGAGCATCAAGTCCAACCTCTCACCCAACACCATCTAAGCAACTCAACCATGGCACCAAGTGCCTCATCCAGGCTCTTCCTAAACACTGAATACTGAATGTAATCCACCTCCAGGGATGGTGACTCCACCACCTCCCTGGGCAGCACATTCCAATGGCAAATCTCTCTTGCTGGGAGACTGTGTCCTCTTGTTCTGGTGCTGCTTTCCTGGCAGAAGAGACCAACCCCCACCTGGCTACAACCTCCCTGCAGGGAGTTGGAGAGAGCAAGAAGGTCTCCCCTGAGCCTCCTCTTCTCCAGGCTAAGCAACCCCAGCTCCCTCAGCCTCTCCTCCCAGGGCTGTGCTCCAGACCCCTCCCCAGCTTTCTTGCCCTCCTCTGGACACCTTCCAGCAGTTCAACATCTTTCCTAACCGAAGGAGCCAAGAAGTGGACACAGGACTCAAGGTGTGGCCTAAGCAGTGCTGAGCACAGCGCAGGATGAGCTCCCTGCTCCTGCTGGCCACACTCTTCCTGCTGCAGACCAGGATGCCCTTGGCCTTCTTGGCCACCTGGGCACACTGCTGGCTCCTGTTCAGCTGCTATCAACTGCCACCCCCAGGTCCCTCTCTGCCTGGCTACTCTCATCCACTCTGACCCCAGCCTGTAGCACTGCCTGGGGTTGCTGTGGCCAATGTGCAGCACCTGGCACTCGGATGTGTTCAATCTCATGCCCTTGGACTCTGCCTGTCTGCCCAGCCTGGCAAGGTCCCTCTGCAGAGCTCTCCTACCCTCTAACAGATCCACACCTGCCTCCAGCTTGGTGGCATCTGCAAACTTACTGATGATGGGTTGGTGATGGGCTCAATCCCCTTTCCTTCTAGAGTCCAATGGGAACCTCCCCAGCAGTAGCTTGTCCCCACCACCCTTTGTCTTCTCCATAGCACTCCTTGTGAAAAGGGAGTCTGCATCCTCCTGGTAGCCAATCTTTATGTCCTGGTCCATGGTGATGAGGTCTCCCCTGAGCCTTCTCTTCTCAAGGCTGAACAAACCCAGCTCCTTCTGCCTTTCCTTTCATGGCAGGGCTTGCAGTTCTCCACTCACCCTGTGGTCTTTCTCTGGACACTTTCCAGCCTGTCCACATCTATTTTGGACTGTGGGGGCCAAATCTGAGTGCAGTGCTGCAGGTGTGGGGGCATGGTGGCACTGAACTGTGAGACCTGAATGAGCAGGTGTGAACATCGTGGTGGAAAAGATTAGAGGGTAAAAATAGAAGCCCAGGACATGGAAAGCCAGACAGGAATAGCAGTATGGTTATCTAGAATCCAGAGCTGCCCAGCATACCAGGATCTGGTGCTGCTGGCTGCAGCAGGGATGAGGAATAGGAGTGTGGGAAGCCTGACAGAAGCCCCATTTTTGCTGGGAGGATGATCCTGATGATGCACTCAGTGCAATCAGAGCTGAGCTACCAGACATCTGCTCAGCTTGGCCCAGGGGGCCAAGAAGGCAAATAGCATCCTGGCCTGCATCAGGAAGAGTGTGGCCAGCAGGAGCAGGGAAGTCATTCTGCCCTGTGCTCAGCACTGCTTAGGTCACACCTTGAGTCCTGTGTCCAGTTCTGGGCTCCTCAATTTAAGAAGGACATTGAGAGACTTGAATAGAGAAGGGCAATGAGGCTGGGGTGAGGTCTGGAGCACAGCCCTGTGAGGAGAGGCTGAGGGAGCTGGGGTTGCTTAGCCTGGAGAAGAGGAGGCTCAGGGGAGACCTTCTTGCTCTCTCCAACTCCCTGAAGGGAGGTTGTAGCCAGGTGGGGGTTGGTCTTTTCTCCCAGGCAAGCAGCAGCAGAACAAGAGGACACAGTCTCAAGCTGTGCCAGGGGAGGTTTAGGCTGGAGGTGAGGAGAAAGAACTTTCCCAGCAAGAAAGATTGGCCATTGGGATGTGCTGCCCAGGGAGGTGGTGGAGTCCCTGTCCCTGGAGGTGTTCAAAAAAGCCTTGGATGTGGCACTTGGTGCCATGGTTTAGTTGTCAGGAGGTGTTGGGTGAGAGGTTGGACTTGATGATCTCTGAGGTCTTTTCCAACCTGATTGATTCTATGGTGACTCCACCACCTCCCTGGGCAGCCTGTTCCAGTGCCTGACCACTTTTGCAGGGAAGGAATTGCTCCTCATATCCAGCCTAAACCTCTCCTGGTGCAGTTTCAGGCCATTTCCTCTTGAGGTGGAACTTCCTGGGTTCCAGTTTGTGCCTATTGCTCCTTCTCCCATCACAGGACACAAAGGTGCCTGTGTTGCCCATGTTTGTTCTGTAGGCAACCACACCTGGATGTTCTCTTCATGCTTAGCACTTCAGGTCATGGAAGGTAACTGCGAAGCTCCCTTTTGATCACCTGGCTGATATGGAGTAGAGCTGGCTACCCTGAGCAGTCATCCTCATGTCCCCAGCCAGCTGTTTGGGTATGCACAGGGGGGATCTTATCATTACTCACAGAGAAACAACCATCAAATTTAATTGCAGCAGCCAGCACCAGGCTCATAATCTTTATGTGACACTTAATGCTTCCCTTGCTTATCAATCCCCTTGTTCTCTGGCTGCCAAACAACCCAACATCAACAGATAAAAGGAGATCTTTCTCCTCCACCTATGTCAAGGCAGATAAATGTCAGGCTGTGAGTGTGCTGAATGTGTTCCTTTGATGGGAACAGTTTTACTAACTCCTGATGTCGTTGTATGTCTCCTTACATCCACTTCCCTCCCCCATTTACAGCTGAGTGTCCCTGTGTGCTGACTGCTCCTGCATGCTCAGGATCAGCTGTGTCCTCCTGCACCCTCCTGGTGGCTTCCACAGACTCCCAGCACGGTGGGGGCTGGAAGGGACCTCTGGAGATCATTCGCTCCAATCCCCCTGCTAAAGCAGGGCACCCACAGCAGCTTGCCCTGGAGCACAATGCCCAGCTGGCTTTGGAAGGTCTGCAGACAGGGAGGCTCCACAACCTCTCTAGGCAGCCTGCTGCAGGGCTCCAGCACCCTCAAAGCCAACAGGTTTCTCCCCATCTTCAGGTGGAACCTCTTGGGTTTCATTTTGTGCCCATTGCCCCTTGTCCTGCCCCTGGGCACCACTGAAAAGTCTGGCCCCAGCCTCTTGCCCCTCACCCTTTAACTCTTGTTGAGTCAGGAGAAGATCCCCTCTCAGGCTGCTCTTCTGCAGGCTCACCAGCCCCAGGGCTCTCAGCCTTTCCTCCCCACAGAGCTGCTCCAGGCCCCTCAGCATCCTTGTAGCCTCCAATGGACACTCTCCAGTAGTTCTCTGTCTCTCCTGAACTGGGCAGCCCTGACCTGAACTCAGGACTCCACCTTGACATAGAATATCTCCAGGGACAGGGCCTCAACTACCTCCCTGGGCAACCTGTTCCAGCTTCTCAATGAGGAGAAAGTTCTTCCCAGCAAGAGAGATTGGCCATTGGGATGTGCTGCCCAGGGAGGTGGTGGAGTCACCATCACTGGAGGTGTTCAAGAAAGGCTTGGATGTGGCACTTGGAGCCATGATAAGAGCAAGGACCTCTTAGGGAGGGAGGAGATGCACAGGCAACCCACCAGCTAGCACCTCCCTGTTGGACATTCATTGAATCATAGAATCAATAAGGTTGGAAAAGACCTCAGTGATCATCAAGTCCAACCTATCACCCAACACCTCCTGGCAACTAAACCATGGCTCCAAGTGCCACACCCAGGCCTTTTTTAAACACCTCCAGGGGTGGGGACTCCACCACCTCCCTGGGCAGCACATCCCAATGGCCAATCTCTCTTGCTGGGAAGAACTTTCTCCTCACCTCCAGCCTAAACCTCTCCTGGCACAGCTTGAGACTGTGTCCTCTTGTTCTGGTGCTGGCTGCCTGGCAGAAGAGACCAACCCCCAGCTGGCTACAACCTCCCTTCAGGGAGTTGGAGAGAGCAAGAAGGTCTCCCCTGAGCCTCCTCTTCTCCAGGCTAAGCAACCCCAGCTCCCTCAGCCTCTCCTCACAGGGCTGTGCTCCAGACCCCTCCCCAGCCTCGTTGCCCTTCTCTGGACACGTTCAAGTGTCTCAGTGTCCTTCTTAGATTGAGGAACCCAGAACTGGCCACAGAACCCTCCACTGCCTGGGAGCAGCAGGAGTAGGTGGCTTTTGCCTGGGTGTCCACCACCTGCCACAGCTCCTCTCCAGCTCTGTACAGAGGAGGCTGCTGCTGCGGCCCCCATCTCCTGCAGGTGGGAAGGATGGAGCCACCGAGCCCGCAGCTGGATGCAGGCATGGTCACCAGGGTGTGAATGAGCCTCTGTGGAGTTTGATGGCGTTGGAGTTATTGCAATTTGGAGCTAATTTTGCCTGTTGTCAGCCTCAATATCATCAGTGTCACCAGCAGGCCGAGGTGCAGCGGGGCCAGCGCTGCCGCTGACACCGCGGTGGCGGTGTCACTGCTGATCATTTCAGCCTGGCATTGGGAAGATTAATTGACTATGAAAATGACCCTCAGGAGACCGGTTCAGACACAGCAGGAGCTGTGTTTGAAGAATGGGATGGCTCCTTCTTTCAGAAGTTCTAATTAACTTTGGGTTTTGGTGGTGTTTCTTTCCATCCACCACAAGTGTTGGGTACAGAGCCATCCTGGCTGCCCAGCCCGTTCCAGGGGGATGGGCACAGGGAGGCAAAACCCCTCTTGCTCTTCTGTAGTGGGTGGGATGGATTCTGTATTGTGCTGGAGCTGAATCAGACCATTTCAGAGAACCAACCAAGGCTGGAAAGCACCTCTGAGGTGTCCAGGCAGCCAGGAGGGCCAATGGCATCCTGGCCTGCATCAGGAACAGTGTGGCCAGCAGGAGCAGGGAGGTCATTCTGCCCCTGTACACTGCACTGGTTAGGCCACACCACGAGTGCTGTGTCCAGTTCTGGGCCCCTCAGTTTCAGAAGGAGGTTGACTTGCTGGAAGGTGTCCAGAGAAGGGCAATGAAGTTGGTGAGGGGCTTGGAACACAAGTCTATGAGGAGAGGGTGAGGGAGCTGGGGCTGCTTAGGCTGGAGAAGAGGAGACTCAGGGGTGATCTTATTGCTGTCTACAACTACCTGAAGGGAGGTTGTAGCCAGGCAGAGGTTGGTCTCTTCTCCCAGGCAGCCAGCACCAGAACAAGAGGACACAGTCTCAGGCTGCACAAGGGGGAGATTTAGGCTGGAGGTTAGGAGGAAGTTTTACACAGAGAGAGTGATTGCCCATTGGAATGGGCTGCCTGGGGAAGTGGTGGAGTCACCATCACTGTAGGTGTTCAGGAGGAGACTTGACAGGGTGCTTGGTTGCATGGTTTACTTGATTTGGTGGTGTTGGGTGATAGGTTGGACACGGTGATCTTGAAGGTCTCTTCCAACCTGGTTTATTCTGTTCTATTCTGTGATGGGAGAAGGCCACCATGCAAAGGCATGCAGGAGAACCTCAGCTGTCAGCCTGCCTGCTGGGGAACTTCACTGCCTGGTCTTCCCCCTGGGTATCTTGTGTGCACATTTTTGTGCTTCTCTGAACAAGTCCTGGCAAGCACCCTGAGAGCTTTTGCCCCTTAGAATCACAGAATCAACCAGGTTGGAAAAGACCTCAGAGGTCATCAAGTCCAACCTACTACCTAAAACCTAACACCTCCTGACAACTAAACCATGGCTCCAATCACAGAATCACCAAGGTTGGAAGAGACCTCAAAGATCATCAAGTCCAACCTGTCACCACAGACCTCATGACTAAACCATGGCACCAAGTGCCACATCCAGTCCCCTCTTGAACACCTCCAGGGATGGGGACTCCACCACCTCCCTGGGCAGCACATTCCAATGGCCAATCTCTCTTGCTGGGAAGAATTTCTTCCTCACCTCCAGCCTAAACCTCCCCTGGCACAGCTTAAGACTGTGTCCTCTTGTTCTGGTGCTGCTTGCCTGGGAGAAGAGACCAACCCCCACCTGGCTACAACCTCCCTTCAGGGAGTTGTACACAGCAAGAAGGTCTCCCCTGAGTCTCCTCTTCTCCAGGCTAAGCAACCCCAGCTCCCTCAGCCTCTCCTCACAGGGCTGTGCTCCAGACCCCTCCCCAGCTTTCTTGCCCTTCTCTGGACACCATCCAGCAGCTCAACCTCTTTCCTAACCTGAGGAGCCCAGAACTGGACACAGGACTCAAGGTGTGGCCTAAGCAGTGCTGAGCACAGGGCAGAATGACTTCCCTGCTCCTGCTGGCCACATTGTTCCTGATCCAGGCCAGGATGACTCTTCCCACCTTGCTGTGTTCCTGCTGCACAGCCTCAGCCCAAGCTTCAGGCTCCTGCTCCTCTTCCCATCTGTGATGATCAGTGTGGAGGGGTTGGTGCCATCACTGCCAGCCCCTGCCCACTGCTGCTGGGGCATCCAAGGGGTTGCTGCTTCATTTTGTGTGGTAGAGCTCTGTCCTGAAAGCCTATGCTTGAAAGCTTCCTGCTGGGTCTGGCTTGGAGGCTTGGCACTGGTGAAGCTGGAGGACAGATAACTCGTGCATTAGATGTTGTGGAACAGCTTTCTTGTTTGGAAAGGGAAAAAACCAAACCCAAACCCTACATGGAGGGCATTTGGAAGTGTGTGTCAAACCCATCTGCAGGTGTCAGATAGGAGGGAGGTGGAGCCCCTCACTACTATGAAGCTGCCAGCATTGCCTAATGGATGGAGGCTCAAACAACCTCTTCAGCAGCCAGCAGCCATCAGATCCCTGCTTTATAGGCCTGTGTGGACATAAATGCATCTCATTTGGCATCTCTGGCCAGGGTTGGTGGCCATCCACAGCTCCAGAGCCAGGCTGTGGGCTGGTGGCCAGGAGGTATCACTGACCTTCCAAGCTCATTTGCTTGGGCTCAGTTTGGAAGGTGGCTTTCCCCTGGCCATCTTCTGTGGAACCTCATCTGAGCTGTTGTAAGGGGGTGGTACAGGGAGACACTTCTTGTGGTTACTTAGCTGGTGACAGGCTCCTGAAGATGCAGCTGGGTGTCCACCAGGACACTCTCAGAGCTTATTTGTCCTGGAAATGTGCTTCATTCATGCCAATGACAGTGCTGTCATGGTCCTGTCATGGGTAGGTGGAGGGCTGAGTGGCTCTGAGCTGGTGTCCATGCCCAGTCCCTCAGAGGCCAGGCCCTTAGCTATTGCTGTGCTGGATGCTGGTGAGTTCCCAAGTGGATCACTGTGAGAGACCAAAAGTTTGTCTCTCTTGGTGTGAGTCAACAAAGATAAACTGATAGCAGAGCCACTGGAAAGGTGCAAAGAATCCTGTCTACCAATCCTGGATGCAAATCAGCTTGTGACTGCATCATGATAACACGGGACTACAACAATGGACCCAAGGACTCAGCCATCACGCCTTTAGGGCAAGATAATCTCCACCCATCAAGTACCCTGGGCAGGGTGACACAATGGTTTTTACCACCTGTTTCCTGAGGTGTAAGGAATGTGGGGGGGGGGGGCTTGTCTGGATGGAGACTGGGGAGACGGAGATTCCCCCCCTCCATCCAAAACCTTGCCCATACACACAGCAATACACAGAAAGATTTCCAGGGGAACGATACCTGGAGATTTACCTAAGGATGATTTCCTGCCCCTGGAATTCCTGAGGGACAATATTTGAATACATACCTAAGGACTAAAAACTGTGTAAAAGACTTGAGCAACTACTGGTTTGTAGAGAGAAACAGAGGAGGAAAACGGGGAGAAACACGGAGATGAGGGAAAACACAGGAGACGGGCCAGGCTGCTGAGAAGGGAAAGCCGGGACAATGCTGCTCCGGAGAAAAGAGGCTGCCTGGAGGAACACAGCTCTTCTCCAGCCAAAGCCTCGGCACCCTTTCTCTACAGACCCAGGCTGCCCAGAGGACCACAGCTCTTCTCCAGCCAGAGCCTCAGCACCCTTCCTGTACCAACCCAACATCTCCCCAGAGGACCACAGCTCTTCTCCAGCAAAAGCCTCAGCACCCTTCCTGTACCAACCCAACATCTCCCCAGAGGACCACAGCTCTTCTCCAGCCAGAGCCTCAGCACCCTTCCTGTACCAACCCAACATCTCCCCAGAGGACCACAGCTCTTCTCCAGCCAGAGACTCAGCACCCTTTCTCTACAGACCCAGGCTGCCCAGAGGACCACAGCTCTTCTCCAGCCAGAGCCTCAGCACCCTTCCTGTACCAACCCAACATCTCCCCAGAGGACCACAGCTCTTCTCCAGCAAAAGCCTCAGCACCGTTTCTCTACAGACCCAACATCTCCTGCAGCACCTTTCCTCCACAGACTTTAACTGTCTTGGGGGGGGATGAGGGGTGTGATAATATAATTCCTTTCCTCTTCTCTCTCTCTTCTCTCTCTCCCTCTCTATTTTCTCCCTCTCCCCTTCTTATGTCCACTTTATTTATGTAATAGATAGTCTAGCTGTTGATACTTTGGCCTCGTTTGTGCCTCTAATTTCACAACACGGGAATGTTCTAAAAGAACTTGAGTCTCTTTCCCTCTCCGGACCGAGACAATCACCTATCTCCTGGTGGCCATTCAGCCTCAGCTGGATGCCCAGGCCAGCTCTGCCCAGCGTGTTCAGAGCTGGCAGAGGGCAGTGGCAGGTGAAGGAGAGCTGCCATGCACTGGGTGGTAAGGTCCGGAGAGGTTCCTCCTGGGCTGGGGAACGTCCTTCATGTCGCTGCCTGCTAGACCAAGAAGCTGCTGCAGCAGATCTTTGATCCTGGGGCCCTTTTGAATGCCTTGCTGTCAAAATAGCTGCTGCCCGTGGGGGAGCGTGGGAGCAGGCAGCAGGCAGCAGGCAGCAGCCCTGCCGTGGGTGCTGGGAGCAGAGTGGGCAAGGTGAGGAGCAGCAGATGGGCGCCTGGGGCCATTTGTCATCAGCCAGCTCCGAGGGCAGAGCTCTCTGCAGCTCTGCTAAAGAGGGAAATGTCTCCATGACAACTTGTCTGTCAGTGTCAAGGAGACTCATTTCCTGGTGGCAGGAGATGGCTGCCTCTGGGGAAGGAGGACCATGGCTCTCTGCCTGCTCGCTGGCCAAGGCGTGGTGGTGCCTGGTACCCGTGGTGCTGACCCTGCCTCCAGGGAAATCACTCTGGAGCTCTGTCCAGATAGGCCCAGGGCAGGGCCATGAGGATGAGCAGAGGGCTGGAGCTGCTCTGCTAGGAGGATGACTGAGGAAGTTGGGGCTGTAAAGTCTGGAGAAGAGAAGGCTCCCAGGAGACCTCATTGTGGCCTTCCAGGATCTGCAGGGGGCTCCAAGAAAGCTGGGGAGGGACTTCTGAGGGTGTCAGGGAGGGATAGGACTGGGGATGAATGGAGAAAAGATAGAAGTGGGGAGATTGAGATTGGAGGTGAGGAAGAAGTTGTTCCCCAGGAGGGTGGTGAGAGCCTGGCACAGGTTGCCCAGGGAGGTGGTGGAAGCCTCCTGCCTGGAGGTGTTTGCAGCCAGGCTGGATGTGGCTGTGAGCAATCTGCTGTAGTGTGAGGTGTCCCTGGCCATGGCAGGGGGCTTGGAAGTGGCTGAGCCTTGAGGTCCCTTCCCACCCTGACAATTCTCTGATTCTAGGAAGCTGCTGTGAAGGATACTGGGGGCTAATCACAGAATCATTGAACTGTTTCAGGACACAGAACTATTTAGAGGACACAGTCTCAAGCTGTGCCAGAGGAGGTTTAGGCTGGAGGTGAGGAAGAAATTCTTCCCAGCAAGAGAGATTGGCCACTGGAATGTGCTGCCCAGGGAGGTGGTGGAGTCCCCATCCCCGGAGATGTTTAGGAAGAGACTTGATGGGATGCTTGTTGCCATGGTTGAGTTGATTAGATGATGTTGGGTGAGAAGTTGGACTCCATGATCTCCAAGGTCTCTTTTAGCCTGGTTAAATCTAATTCTAATTCTAATTCTAATTCTAATTCTAATTCTAATTCTAATTCTAATTCTAATTCTAATTCTAATTCTAATTCTAGTTCTAATTCTAGTTCTAATTCTAATTCAGTAGGCAAAGCTCTCAAATACCACGGAGCCCACCCACCCAAGCCATGAGCAGCCAGTTTCTCCAGGAGGATAGTGTGTGGGTAATGGTGTCAGAAGCTTTATGAAGGCTCAGGCAGGCCACATCTACATTTCCTCATGCACTGCTGTCTCTCTGGCTCTGACCTGGGGGGGACAGGCACGATGTGCTGCCCTGCAGACCAACCCAGGCAGGAGCAAGCTGGTGGCTGGTGCTGGCACAGGTTGGCACATGGCACTGCCAGGCATGGGGGGCATTTCACTGCCTGCCAGGGGACAAGTGAAGCTGTTGAATAAGTCTTGTGAGGAGCAGCTGAGGGAACTGGGGTTGTTCAGCCTGGAGAAACAGACGCTGAGGGAAGACCTTCTGCCTCTCTATGACTCCCTGAAAGGAGGTTGGAGCCAGGTGGGGGTTGGTCTCTTCTCCCTAGTATCAGGTGATAGAATGGGAGCAAATGGCTTGAAATTGTTTAGGTTTAGGTTGGACATGAGGAACAATTTCTATCGTGCAGGAGTGGTCAGGCATTGGAACAGGCTGCCCAGGGAGGTGGTGGAGTCCCCATGCCTGGAGGTGTTCAAGAAACCTGCAGGCATGGCACCTGGGGACATGGTTTAATGGCCATGGTGGCCTTGGGTTGATGGTTGGACCCAGTCTTAGAGGTCTCTTCCAACCCAAACAATTCTATGCTTCTGTGTGCCAGTGAGGCACACAGGAAGGCTTCAGGGTATGTCCATCTGGGACTAAAAGGCTGCTGGGGAGATAGAATAGAATGGAATAGAATAGAATAGAATAGAATAGAATAGAATAGAATAGAATAGAATAGACCAGACCAGACCACACCAGACCACACCAGACCACACCAGACCAGGTTGGAAGAGACCTTCAAGATCATCGTGTCCAACCTAGCATCCAACACCACCTAATCAACTAACCCATGGCACCAAGCACCCTATCTAGTCTCCTCCTGAGCACCTCCAGGGATGGTGACTCCACCACCTCCCTGGGCAGCACATCCCAATGGCCAATCTCTCTCTCTGTGTAGAACTTCTTCCTAACCTTGAGCCTAAACCTCCCCTGGCACAGCTTGAGACTGTGTCCTCTTGTTCTGCTGCTGCTTGCCTGGGAGAAGAGACCAACCCCCACCTGGCTACAACCTCCCTTCAGGCAGTTGGAGAGAACAAGAAGGTCTCCCCTGAGCCTCCTCTTCTCCAGGCTAAGCAACCCCAGCTCCCTCAGCCTCTCCTCCCAGGGCTGTGCTCCAGACCCCTCCCCAGCTTTCTTGCCCTTCTCTGGACACCTTCCAGCAGCTCAACCTCTTTCCTAACCTGAGGAGCCCAGCACTGGACACAGGACTCCAGGAGTGGCCTAAGCAGTGCTGAGCACAGGGCACAATGACCTCCCTGCTCCTGCTGACCACACTATTCCTGATGCAGGCCAGGATGCCCTTGGCCTTCTTGGCCCCCTGGGCACACTGCAGGCTCATGTTCAGCCTAACATTGACCACTACCCCCAGGTCCCTCTCTGCCTGGCTGCTCTCAGCCACTCTGACCCCAGCCTGTAGCACTGCCTGGGGTTGCTGTGGCCAATGTGCAGCACCTGGCACTTGGATGTGTTCAATCTCCTGCCCTTGGGCTCTGCCCTTCAATGATTCTACTGTCTGGAAGCTGTAAGGGGGAGGGAATGTCCTTCAGAGTGGCCCTGGGCTGACAAGAGCTGGTGGCTTGTTTGGAGGTGCAGCTGGGAGGAACATCATCCACAGAGGGAGCTGGGGTTTATTGCTCAGTCATTTTGACTTGCTTCAGCAGATGTTTGCTGGGAACTGCTGGAACCTGCTTAATTTGTCTGTGTGTAATGGGAAGCAGCTCGCCTCAATTAAGAGACTGATTAGGAAGTTCTTTAATGGCTTTCAGTCGTTCCAGTCATTACTGCTGATGCAGGGCGCAGAGACCTGGGAGGGAAATGGGAGATGGAATCCAAACCACAGCACAGCTCTTTGTACACAGGGAGCTGCCTGCAGCTCTGCTTCCCTTTGGGGCTCTCTGGCAAGGTGCCCCTTGTAAGCTTCAAGTTCCCAAAGGAGACAAAGTGATTGGGAGATGTGTGATGCCACCCTTGGCCCTTCTTCAGCAGCTCACTTGGGCAGCTGGGCTTGGGGAAGCCCTCAGGGGACTGATGGCAGCAGGACTGAAGTAAAACATTGAGACTACCCAGCTGGGTTTTGGTGGTGGTGGTGTTTCCTAGAATCATAGAATGGTTAGGGTTGGAAGGGACCTCAAGGATCATCTAGAATACAGAATACAGAATTAACCAGGTTGGAAAAGACCTCAGAGACCATCAAGTCCAATCTATCACCCAACATCATCTAAGCAACTCAACCATGGCACCAAGTGCCTCAGCCAGGCTCTTCCTAAACACCTCCAGGGATGGGGACTCCACCACCTCCCTGGGCAGCACATCCCAATGGCCAATCTCTCTTGCTGGGAAGAATTTCTTCCTCACCTCCAGCCTGAACCTCCCCTGGCACAGCCTGAGACTGTGTCCTCTTGTTCTGGTGCTGCCTGCCTGGGAGAAGAGACCAACCCCCAGCTGGCTGCAACCTCCCTTCAGGTAGTTGCAGTGAAATAATCTTTCTCAGAAGCTTGTAAGTTAGGACTGAAATGTTGTCTGATATTGCTGCCTGAGGAACCCCAGGGCTGCTTGTGGATGGTGGCTGATCAAAGACTTGTCTAAAGATCTTCCACTTGCACCAGCTGGAGGGATTTGAGAAGTTGTGGGATGAATGGGAGGCTTTTGGCTCCTTTCAGGCAGAGAGCAGCTGGCAGAGCATTGTTTGCCATAGAATCCCAGCATGGTGAGGGTTGGAAGGGACCTCTGGAGATCATCTAGGCTAAACTCATTGCTAAAGCAGGGTCACCCACAACAGCCTGACCAGGGTCTGGCAGTAAATGTGTCAGAGGATGAGGGCAGAGCATGCTACCCAGAGCACCTCCTCAGATTTATGGTGAGCAGTGGTGGAGTGCTGATGAAATGGGGCACTCAGCCCTCAGCTGGCTTCTCCTCTTTGATGTCCTCACTGACTACAAGAGGAGATCTTATTGGGCTTGGTGTATGGCTGATCCTTTGCTGCAGTCATCTTTATTGAGCCTCTTTCTGTCAGGAGAGCTGCAGAGGACAGTGGAGCTGTGGTGAGGGGAAGGTACCTGGTGACAAAGCCTCATGACCAGTTCTGGGCCCCTCAGTTTAAGAAGGACATTGAGAGACTTGAATGTGTCCAGAGAAGGGCAACAAGGCTGGGGAGGGGTCTGGAGCACAGCCCTGGGAGGAGAGGCTGAGGGAGCTGGGGTTGCTTAGCCTGGAGAAGAGGAGGCTCAGGGGTGACCTTATCACTCTCTACAACTACCTGAAGGGAGGTTGTAGACAGGCTGATGATGGTCTCTTCTCCCAGGCACCCAGTACCAGAACTAGAGGACACAGTCTCAGGCTGTGCCAGGGGAGGTTCAGGTTGGATGTTAGGAAGAAGTTCTACACAGAGAGAGTGATTGCCCATTGGAATGAGCTGCCCTGGGAGGTGGTGGAGTCGCCGTCATTGAGGGTGTTCAGAAGGAGACTTGATGGGGTGCTTGGTACCATGGGTTAGCTGTTTGGGTGGGTTGGATTGGTTGATGGGTTGGACATGATGATCTTGAAGGTCTCTTCCAACCTGGTTTGGTTTATTCTAATTCTAATAAAGAGGTTTATTCTAACTCCCTGAAGGGAGGTTGTAGTCAGCTGGGGGTTGGTCTCTTCTCCCAGGCAGGCAAGCAGCACCAGAACAAGAGGACACAGTCTCAAGCTGTGCCAGGGGAAGTTTAGACTGGAGGTGAGCAGAAAGTTCTTCACTGAGAGAGTCGTTCGTCAGTGGGATGTGCTGCCCAGGGAGGTGGTGGAGTCCCCATCCCTGGAGGTGTTCAAGAGGGGATTGGATGTGGCACTTGGAGCCATGGTTTATTCATGATGTCTTGGGTGACAGGTTAGACTTGATGATCTTTGAGGTCTCTTCCAACCTTGGTGATTCTGTGACCAACCAGTCCTGAGGTGGTTCAAGCTGCAGCTTCTGCAGTGGTGATGCTGGCAGGACTGCAAGGGAGGAGTTACAGTCATCCCATCTAGAGGTTATGGAGCTGGACAACTGCCCCCTGGCCAGCAAAGAGCAGGCAGCAGTTAGCCCAGGAGATGTCCACAGGAGAGCAGAAGGCTGTCTCAGTGACTTTTTACTTGGTGAGGCTCTGGCCTCTCTTTGGACCAGCAGAACTCCTTGACTCCTTGCAGCTTGAGTGATCTCTGGAGATGTGTTGTGAGTAAATGATTGTCTTGAAGGGTAGGAGGAAGAAACCAACCCTTCAGCTGTGGTTAGGACTCTGGTTTCACCAGTGACAGCTCCCCTTCCTCTGAACCATCACGAAGAGGTTGGACTCGATGATCTTTGAGGTCTCTTCCAACCTTGGTGCTACTGTGATAAACAATCCTTTCAGCTGCAGAAGGGCCTGTCAAGAGCCATAGATAAAGGATGTGAGGTAGCAAGGGGAAGGGCAGACACTGACTGCCCCTCAGAGTGCCCTTGTTAAAAGGTGCTGCTGCTGCAGGCAGGAGAGCTGAGCGTGGAGAGAGGCTTTGGTGGTTGTTACATCAACACCTGCGAGCGCTGCAGCGAAGAGAAGCCCAGAGGATTGATTTCCCCTGCAGGCTTTGAGCCTCTTCATTCTGAACACTTCACAGGGTGAATTTGCTGTCTCTGCTTCTCAGCAAGGCTGTTCCTGTGCCTTCTGCAGGTTGGATCCCTCCCCAGGTCCGGCAGGCCAGCATTCATGGCAGGAGCGAAGCGTGTGGGCGAGAGCTGTGCTGGGCTGCAGCCAGGGTTAATATTCCCTTAGCTCTTAAGGATCACGTTGCAGGGAGAATGGAAGCTGTTTTCCAGCAGGGAAATGAGAAATAAAAGCAAATAAAAGTGGTGAGGAGGCCTGTTGTGAACCATGAAAGGAGTTTGGAGTTGATCCTTTCTCCCGAGTAAGCAGAGAGAGGGCGACAGGAAAGGGTCTCAAGTTGCACCTGAGGAGGGTTAGGTTGGGTATTAGGAAGAAGATATTTACTGTCAGGCATTGGAACAGGCTGCCCAGGGAGGTGGTGGAGTCACTGTCCCTGGAGGTGTTCAAGAAATGTGTGGCCATGGCCCTTGGGGACCTGGTTTATGGCCAGGGTGGTGTTGGGTTGCAGGTTAGATCTCGGAGGGCTTTGCTTTTCCAACCACAACAGCTCTGTGATTCTATATTCAGAGTCACAGATTGCACCAGGTTGGAAGGGACCCTCAAAGGTCATCTTGTCCAGCCCCCTTGCAGTCAACAGAGACATTTCCAACTAGAGCAGGCTGCCCAGAGCCACGTCAAGTCTGATCTTGAATGTCCCCAGGGACAGGGCCTCAACCACATCCCCGTGCATCCTGTCCCAGCAGCTCACCACCCTCACTGTGATGAAATTGTGGTCATTGTCTTTATGATTGTCCTAAACCCACTTCTTTTTCTGGGCCTGGTGCCAAGGACTAGTTGTAACACCTGAGTGACAGCCTGGTAATTCAGCTTTGATTTGCTCTGGCAAGAGCACTCACGGGGAGCTCTCGAGACACGTGCCCGTGGGCACAGAACCGTGCCAAGGAGCCTGGGCACCTGCTGGTGCACTTTGTACCCCACTGCGCAGCCCCATCGCCTGGGGCACGTGGCAGTGGCTGCTGGCAGAGCCTTGCTCTTCAGGAAGGAGCTTGTGGGTCTGGAGAAGAGCTGAGGGAGGTCTGCAGCTCCATGCTATTTCTGCTTGTTTATCTGCCCGGCGCCAGCCTGTTCTGTGGGCAGCTTGTGCTTGTCTCAAGGTACTTGGATTTGATCATCTAAACAGTGCCAGCCTGTTCTTGGCTTCTCTGTCCACCTGCTGACTCCCTCGTGCTACCCTCCTTGTGGCTCCATCCATCTGTTAAGCATTTACTTACAAACTGCATCAAAATAAATCACTGATGCTTTGTGCACAGGGAGCCTGCTCCCAGCCCCTCTGACGTCCTGACAGGCAACTGTGGCTGCTGCAGCCCGCACCAGGGTCTCCTGCTGACCACTGGGCACTTGCAGGGCTGCCATGAGGCTTAGGAAAGAGCTCTGGAATGTTCAGATGTGGTGGCTTTTCAGGATCCATGTCCTACTCTGTTGTCCCACCAGGCAGGGTTGCAGGGCAGGTGTGTGTGCTGAACTCTTCTTGTCAAGGATCCATAGATCCATATTTGGGTTTGGGTTGGAAGGGACCTTAATGATCATCCAGTTCCAGCCCCACTGCCATGGGCAGGGGCACCTTCCACTAGACCAGGCTGCTCAAGGCCTCATCTAACATCCCTGAACACCTCCAAGGATATTCAGAGTGCAGCAACAGCTCCCAGTGAGTTGTTGCTTGGCTATGAAGGAGACAACAGCTAAGACCTGGGGTGAGGGAAGCACTTGGATCCAGGCATGTCCATAGTCTCTGGGCTCATGGTTTTTCCATGGGGGAATGGCCCTGCAAGGAGAGGAGACCATGTTCTTTTCTCTGCAGAAGCAGATCTGTGCACTGCTTGTGCCAGCATGGGGCATGGAAGGGCTGAGGGAGCCTGAGCAGGCTGCTGCCACCAGCCAGCACTGGTCAGGCAGGGCTGTGGGGCTGGGCACTGGCTCAGACCCTTCCTGTAAGGAGCTGGATGTCAAGAGGGAAGCAGGTGGTGTTCAGATCTTCTTCCTAACCCACAGTGGAACTCCCTGAGCTGCAGCAGCAGTGCCTGCTGGGATGGCAGCTGAAGCTCCACAGCCATCAAACCGTGGGAGATAACTGGAGAGGAGAAAGACTTGCTGGAGGCAAGGTGGAGAGGGGTTGCAGACATGTTGATAAGGCCAGGCTGGATGTGGCTCTGGGCAGCCTGCTGTAGTGTGAGGAGTCCCAGCCCATGGCAGGGGGGTTGGGACTGGCTGAGCCTTGAGGTCTCTTCCAGCCCTAACAATTCTATGGTTCTATGTTAGCTTTTGGCAGCTGCTGTGGGGAAGCTGCACTCCAAGCATCCCACCATGGCTCTTTGTGTGGGTTAATCACACTGAGCTTCCAGCTGCAGCATCCCTGGAGGTGCTCAGGAAACCTGTGGCCATGGCACTTTGGGACATGGCTGAGTGGGCATGGTGCTGGTGGGTTGATGGTTGGAATTGATTGTCTTAGAGGGCTTTTCCAGGCTCAGTGATTCTGTGGTCCTGCCTTGTGTAGTGCTAATGAGGTGTAGGTGGCTTAAGTGGAGCCAGTCTGGAGAAGAGAAGGCTCCCAGGAGACCTCATTGTGGCCTTCCAGGATCTGCAGGGGGCTCCAAGAAAGCTGGGGAGGGACTTTTGAGGGAGTCAGGGAGTAATAGGACTGGGGGGGATGGAGCAAAACTAGAAATGGGGAGATTGAGATTGGAGGTGAGGAAGAAGCTGTTCCCCATGAGGGTGGTGAGAGCCTGGCACAGGTTGCCCAGGGAGGTGGTGAAAGCCTCATTGCTGGAGGTGTTTGCAGTCAGGCTGGATGTGGCTGTGAGCAACCTGCTGCAGTGTGAGGTGTCCCTGGGCATGGCAGGGGGTTGGAAGTGGCTGAGCCTTGAGGTCCCTTCCAGCCCTGATGATTCCATGATTCTCTGATTGCCTACCACTAAGGTGTCCATTAAAGCTGTAGGAGAAGGTCAGTGTGGCACAGCCAGGGCTCAGCATCCCAGCCAGCCAGCAGTGGCACAAGGACTCTAATGCCTTCAGCAAAGCCCAGCCCAGCAAAACCTGAGCAAACCCCCGAGGACATCAAAGCAGCCAGCCTAAAATATAGGTCAATGCTTCAAATTTGGTGCAAGTCCTTTTTTCTCTAATTAATCTCTATCTAGCCATATGTTAATGAGAGGGGGTCTCAGAAAGCTGCCTGCCACCACAAGGTCCCCAGGGCTGGAAGGAAACAGTCCCAGCTTGTGACTAATTATTTTTCCCCTTAAAATGTGCACCCTGAGAGAGGAGGAAACACGGTGTTTATTTGACCTCTGCACCTTCTGCACACTTTCTCCAAACACTGCTCCTCAAAACAGCAATTAAAATGAGAGCAAAGGAGGAAAAATCACTGCTGAGAACCCAGCAGCACAACCAGGGAGGAAGGTGGAAAACGTGGCTGGAAATCAGAGCAGTTGCTGCACCAGGATCTTCGCCACCTTAGAATCACAGAATCAGCCAGGTTGGGAAAGACCTCAGAGGTCATCAAGTCCAACCTACTACCTGTCACCCAACACCTCCTGACAACTAAACCATGGCTCCAAGGGCCACATCCAAGCCTCTTCTGAGCACCTCCAGGGGTGGGGACTCCACTACCTCCCTGGGCAGCACATCCCAATGGCCAATCTCTCCTTCTATGAAGAACATCTTCTTCACCTCCAGCCTAAACCTCCCCTGGCACAGCTTGAGACTGTGTCCTCTTGTTCTGGTGCTGCTTGCCTGCCTGGCAGAAGAGACCAACCCCCACCTGGCTACAACCTCCCTTCAGGGAGTTGCAGAGAGCAAGAAGGTCTCCCCTGAGCCTCCTCTTCTCCAGGCTAAGCAACCCCAGCTCCCTCAGCCTCTCCTCCCAGGGCTGTGCTCCAGACCCCTCCCCAGCTTTCTTGCCCTTCTCTGGACACATTCAAGTATCTCAGGTGGGGGTTGGTCTCTTCTCCCAGGCAAGCAGCACCAGAACAAGAGGACACAGTCTCAAGCTGTGCCAGGGGAGGTTTAGGCTCAAGGTGAGGAGAAAGTTCTCCCCTGCAAGAGAGTCTGGCCATTGGGATGTGCTGCCCAGGGAGGTGGTGGAGTCACCATCCCTGGAGGTGCTCAAAAAAGGTTTGGATGTGGCACTTGGAGCTATGGTTTTGTTGTCAGGAGGTGTTGGTTAAGAGGTTGGACTTGATGATCTCTGAGGTCTTTTCCAACCTGGTTGATGCTATGATTCTATGTCCATTCTCTGGGCTTGGCTGGCCTGCATGTGTGGAGCAGCAGCAGCCTGAGGGCTTGTGGCACCAGGTTTCCTTTCCCTGGGCTCTGGGGGTATTGGTGGTTGTTACAAAGAGCTGTGGTTAGTGTCACAAGTCAGGGCTGGGCCAGCCACCAGATTAGTGCCAGAGGCTCTCCGAACCTCTGAGAGCAATGGAAGAAGGGAGAGAGGCTGATGGGGTGGGGAAAAGAAACCCAACCAGCTGGGGTGGAAAGAAGAACAATGCCGTGGGATAGAGACTCAGAGACACAAACCAAGGTGGAACCCAACCCCTGGTGGCAATGCTGGCACCATGGGCACCACTGCTGCTGGGGGCAGGCACTGGGCTGGACTCAGCAGCAGATGGGAAACAGATTCAGGAGCTGGATTCAGGAGCACAGGGATGGAGGTAGAAGGCAGAAGGGACAGAGTCCTCCTGGGACACTGGCCAGGGAAGAAGAGGCTTGACCCTGGCGCTCCCTCAGCTGCCTCCTGCAGCTGCCACCCATGGGCTGCAGCCCCTTGCTGGGCTCTGCTCTCAGCGCTCCGAGTGTGTGGCTGAGCAAACCAGCAAACGCTTTGTGGTGCTGCCGTGGGGCTTGGAAGCAACAAGTATCAGTGGCTGGCCCGAGCAGGGTTCACGTTTCGCAGAACAGGAGATCTCCGTGCTGCTGGGTATCATGGGCTGGGGAGAGCTCATCGTGGGAGCATCCAGACCTCCGCGGCAGGCGCTGGGTCTGCCTGCGGAGCGATGCTAATTCGGGGCGGGGGAGGGGGGAAGTGGCAGTGTGCCTCAGCTGTCGGCAGGCTGATGGGCTGTGAGCTGCGGAACCAATTGTTCTTATTTACATTAATTTGCATTGTGCAGAGCAATTTTCCAGTTCCAGGAGGGTTTAACAGGCAATTTGCGGCTCCCAGCTTAATGGCAGCCGCTTACGCCTGCCCCCGGGGTGCCTTCCAGACCTGATGGGAGACCAAACCTTTTAAATGTTCAAGTGGACGACTTAAAAAGCCAGGGAGGCTCCAGCTCTTAGCCCCGGGCCCCCCACCCCCTGTCACATTTGATGGTACAGCTGCAGATGCCCTTTGGCTGGGCAGCGTTCCGGACAAAGGACGGTTTGATCCTGCGGGAGGTTGGGGCGCTGACGTCTCCGGCTGCCCCCAGAGGCACTTTGCTGAAGGAAGAAGGTGAAGCTGAATGTCCTGGTAGGTCTTGCACCGTGTTTTGTGGTTCAGTAGATCCACTCCCTGCACTTAATGAGTGACTTTCACCGAGGCACTTCCTCTTAATGGCATGTTCCTCCATTTACGAATGCAGGAGCCGTCTTCGGGAGGGGGGGACAAAAGCTCATCTGATCAGAAAATGGAACTGGAAGCCCTGAATCCACAATTGGAGCCTCTTGGAGGCAAGCTGGAACTCACTTTAGAATCATGGAATCATAGAATCAATAAGGTTGGAAAAGACCTCAAGAGATCTCCAAGTCCAACCTGTCACCCAACACCTCAAGACAACGCAACCATGGCTCCAAGTGCCACATCCAAGCCTTTCTCGAACACCTCCCAGGATGGGGACTCCACCACCTCCCTGACCAACCTATCATCCTTCTCACAGAGATGCTTCAGGAGCCTCAGAATAGAATAGAATAGAATAGAATAGAATAGAATAGAATAGAATAGAATAGAATAGAATAGACCAGGTTGGAAGAGACCTTCAAGACCATTGTGTCCAACCCATCAACCAATCCAACCCACCTAAACAACTAACCCATGGCACCAAGCACCCCATCAAGTCTCCTCCTGAACACCTCCAATGATGGTGACTCCACCACCTCCCCAGGCAGCCCATTCCAATGGGCAATCACTCTCTCTGTATAGAACTTCTTCCTAACATCCAGCCTAAACCTCCCCTGGTGCAGCCTGAGACATCATGTTGGATGTCAATCCTGGTCTCACTCATTGGGCTGCTTCCTATACTTCAAGCCAGCCTGGCTTCTCCACAGCCAGCTTCCAGCTCCACCTGAGATGCATCAGCTCCCTGCATCCCTCAGAACTAAAGAATATCCCAGTCTGCTACAGCAAAGATGCAGTGAATGTGAAATCTCTTCTTTGACATAAACCAGCAACTACAAGGATCCCTACCTGTGGTGGGCTGAAGTTTCCCCCCCCAGCATTAGCTTTGCCAGACCAACTCAGTTAGAAGCTAATGAAGCTAACCACACTAATGCCATGTCTTGTGCCCAGACCCTCATCTTCACAGACTCTCTCCAGCAGTTCCCTGTCTCTCTTGAACTGGGCAGCGCTGAACTGAACTCAGGACTCCAGATGTGGCCTCATCAGGGCAGAGCAGAAGGGGAGCAGAACCTCCCTCAGATTGCTGGCCACACTCTTCTTCATGCACCCCAGGAGGCCATTGGCTTTCTGGGCCACGAGGACACGTTTCTGGCTCATGAGCAACTTGTCCAGCAGCACTCCCAGGTCCTTCTCTGCAGAGTTACTTCCCAGGAGGCCACTCCTCACCTGTACTGCTGCAGGGAGTTCTTCCTCCCCAGCTGAAGGACCCTACACTTGCCCTGGTGGAAATTCATGAGGTTCCCTCTGCCCAGCTCTCCAGCCTGCCCAGGTCTCTGGATGGCAGCACTGCCTGACAGGCTACCAGCCACTCCTCCCGGTTTGGTACCAGCAGCAAGCTGCCTGAGGGGACACTGTCCTATCCCCTAGGTCATTGATGAAGGTGTTGAACAAGTCTGGACCCATTCCTGTCTCCTGGAGAACACTTTCTTAGGCAGTGCTCCAAGAGCATCACCCTAAAGCTCTCAAGCTGCCCTAGGGGAGGTTTAGGCTGAAGGTGAGGAGAAAGTTCTTCCCAGAAAGAGGAATTTGCTATTGAATGTGCTGCCCAGGGAGGTGGTGGAGTCCCCATCCCTGGAGGTGTTCAGAAAAGGCTTGGATGTGGCACTTGGAGCCATGGTTTAGTTGCCAGGATGTGTTGGGTGATAAGGTTGGACTTAATGATCTCTGAGGTCTTTTCCCACCTGGGTGATTCTCTGATTCTATGACACTGTGCCACCCTGAGCTGCTGTGGTGCCACCAGCCTTCTGCTTTGGGAGCCTGCTGCATTCCTGCAAGAGGGGTTTGCATCAAGAGTTGCCACAAGTCACTTCACAGTGGTATCCCAGAGAGATCCCAAGCACTTGCTGGAGCTGTGTCCCACTTGGCCTATCTCCTGTCTGCAGCACGGACTGATAGTGATGGAGAGCCACATGTGGTGTCACCCTGTGTCACCATGCAGAGCTGCCTTATCTACAGCAAGCCCAAAGCAGCTGAGGCTGGCAGCAGCCCAACCAGCCTAGCAAGGAAAATAAACAGGTACAGCAAAATGTGAGCTTTGCTAATGTCTTCTTCAAGTGGATCTGGGGGGTTTGAGGCCATCTGTGTGCTGGGCTGATTCAAGAGAAGTGAGAGCAGGAGGAGTGAGTGCAAAGAGGCTGGGGAGGGGTCTGGAGCACAGCCCTGGGAGGAGAGGCTGAGGGAGCTGGGGTTGCTTAGCCTGGAGAAGAGGAGGCTCAGGGGAGACCTTCTTGCTCTCTCCAACTCCCTGAAGGGAGGCTGTAGCCAGGTGGGGGTTGGTCTCTTCTCCCAGGCAAGCAGCACCAGAACAAGAGGACACAGTCTCAAGCTGTGCCAGGGGAGGTTTAGGCTGGAGGTGAGGAGAAAGTTCTTCCCAGAAAGAGAAACTGGCCATTGGGATGTGCTGCCCAGGGAGGTGGTGGAGTCCCCATCCCTGGGGGTGTTCAAGAAAGGCTTGGATGTGGCACTTGGAGCCATGGTTTAGTTGTCAGGAGGTGTTAGGTATTAGGTCATAAGTTGGACTTGATGATCTCTGAGGTCTTTTCCATGCTGGTTGATTCTATGACTCTGTGATTCTATGTCTCTATGATTCTGTGTCTCTATGACTCTGTGATTCTTTGTCTCTATGATTCTATGCATCTGTGATTCTATGATTGTATGACTCTGTGATTCTATGATTCTATGACTCTATGTCTCCATGATTCTATGTCTCTATGATTCTGTCTCCATGATTCTATGACTCTGTGATTCTATGACTCTATGATTCTATATCTTTATGATTCTATGTCTCTATGACTCTGTGATTCTATGTCTCTATGATTCTATGTCTCTCTGATTCTATGTCTCCATGATTCTGTCTCTGTGATTCTATGCCTCCATGATCCTGTGATTCTATGCCTCCATGATTCTATGTCTCTATAATTCTATGTCTCTATGACTCTATGATTCTATGTCTCTCTGATTCTCTGATCCCCTGACTCATCATGCTGCACACTTTCCAGATAACTCCTGTGTCTGCTCTGCCAGTTCTTTGGTTTCCTCCCCCAAACCCCTGGCAGGCTTTGAGGAGCAGAGGTGACCCCACCTGCTCCACTGGGGAGCTTTGGCTGCTGGTCCCCAGAGCACCCCCTGGGAGCAGCTTCTCTGTGATCTGCAGTGAAGTGGTGGGGGAAGCTGCTTGGTGACACAAAGTGTGATTAATGATTGCTTTTGCATGTTTGCTAGAAATGAGCTGCTCTTGTCACCAAATAAATACACAAATAAATGGGCTGAGTGTAAAAAGAACATGTTTTCCACCCAAAAATGACATCCTGGCTTGTAAATCTTAGCAGATGTCGTGAAACCAAAGATATTCTAATCTGCTACAAAAAAGCCTTTGAAGTTCTGCTTTAATTAACTTGCAGAAGCCATCAGGACTCTCAGAGAGAAAATGATCTGTGTGGGGTGTCTTGGGAGCTGCTGGGGCCTGAGCAGGAGGGTGTGATGGGCATGGCTGGAGAGCAGAGCTGGGAGAAGTCACACAGTGCAGCCCCAGAGGAGCAGCCCCAGGGAGTAGAGACCAACTGTGGAAGGAAAAATTGCTGCCACTGCCACCATCATTGGAGGTGTTCAGAGAAGACTTGATGGGGTGCTTGGTGCCATGGGTTAGTTGTTTAGGTGGTGTTGGATTGGTTGATGGGTTGGACACGATGATCTTGAAGGTCTCTTCCAACCTGGTCCATTCCATTCCATTCCATTCCATTCCATTCCATTCCATTCCATTCCATTCCATTCCATTCCATTCCATTCCATTCCATTCCATTCTATCCTGTCCTGTCCTGTCCTGTCCTATCCTATCCTATCCTATCTTATCCTATCCTATCCTAAAACCCTTCTAGGTCCAGCGGCAGCATGGGAGGGGCTTTGAACAGAATAGAATTAACCAGGTTGGAAAAGACCTCAGAGATCATCCAGTTCAACCTCTCACCCAACACCATCTGATCAACTCAGCCATGGCACCAAGTGCCTCAGCCAGGCTCTTCCTAAATATCTCCAGGGATGGGGACTCCACCACCTCTCTGGGCAGCACAAGTAACAGGACAAGAGGAAATGGCCTCAGGTTGCACCAGGGAGGGTTTAGGTTGGACACCAACCTAGGTTGGAAGGTTTAGGTTGGAAGGTTTAGGTAGGAGCAGTTTCTTCCCATTGAAGGTGGTGAATGCCTGGCCCCAGGCTACCCAAGGCAGTGGTGGAGTCCCCATCCAGTCCCTGGAGGTGTTCACAAAAGGCTTGGATGTGGCACTTGGAGCCATGGTTTAGTTGTCAGGAGGTGTTAGGTATTAGGTGACAGGTTGGACTTGATGATCTCTGAGGTCTTTTCCAACCTGGTTGATTCTCAGGTTAGGAAAGATGTTGAGCTGCTGGAAGGTGTCCAGAGAAGGGCAAGAAAGCTGGGGAGGGGTCTGGAGCACAGCCCTGGGAGGAGAGGCTGAGGGAGTTGGGGTTGCTTAGCCTGGAGAAGAGGAGGCTCAGGGGAGACCTTCTTGCTCTCTCCAACTGCCTGAAGGGAGGTTGTAGCCAGGTGGGGGTTGGTCTCTTCTGCCAGGCACCCAGCAACAGAATAAGAGGACACAGTCTCAAGCTGTGCCAGGGGAGGTTCAGGCTGGATGTTAGGAAAAAATTCTTCCCAGCAAGAGAGATTGGCCATTGGGATGTGCTGCCCAGGGAGGTGGTGGAGTCCCCATCCCTGGAGGTGTTGAAGAAGAGCCTGGCTGAGGCACTTGGTTGAGTTGCTTAGATGGTGCTGGGTGATAGGTTGGACTTGATGATCTGAGAGGTCTTTTCCAACCTGGTTAATTCTATTCTATTCTATTCTATTCTATTCTATTCTATTCTATTCTATTCTATTCTATTCTATTCTATTCTATTCTATTCTATTCTATTCTATTCTATTCTATTCTATTCTATTCTATTCTATTCTATTCCATTCCATTCCATTCCATTCCATTCCATTCCATTCCATTCCTTCCCATTCTCTGATTCTCTGATCATTAGCTGTCCCTATGGTGTGCAGGGAGGGCAGATGCTTTGGCACAGTTGGCAGTGAGAGCTCCTTCAGCATCATTTTCTCCTCCAGCAGTTGGAGCTTTTGTTGCTACCTTCCAAGGACCTGGAGAAGATTACCTTCCTCTGAACCTCTAATTTATTGGTGTAATGACCAAGAATTAAAGGCTGAGGATAAGAAGTGACATCAAACCCCTCTGAGCTGGAAGAAAACTCCCACTTTTGGAGGCTGCTCACTTCAGGCTTGGCTGCATCCAGCAGCCATCCCATGGGCATCAGTCAACCTCTGCTGGAGGTCAAAAGGAGCAGCAGGAAAATTAAAGGAGTTCAACCAGCAAGAAATAATTGTGAGTTTCTCACAAAGTGGATGAAAGAGGCAGAACTGCAGCCCTGGAGTCAGGCTCTGGAAGCTTCAAGGGGCTTTGGAACCTCTGAACCTCGCTCATTCAAAGCCTGGTGGGCTTTCACCCCCCCATCCCCCAGCATTTCTGCAGCTTGTGACCCAGGAGCAGCTGCAGTGCCCATCCCTCCTACTTTTAGGGCAGTGCTAGAGCTCCTTCCTGCTCAAGCCTTTCCTGGCAAACCCATTCCTGCCTGGAACTCTCCTGCAAAGGTTTGCAGAGCATGGAGGAGGGGCTGTGGTCTGGGGCAGCAGTAAGGTCATGGGGCAGTGGTGCTGATGTGGCTGAGAATCAAAGTCTCACAGACTGCTTTGGGTGGGAACAGACCTTTAGAAGTCACCAAGTCCAACCCCCCCTTGCAGGCAGCAGGGACAGCTGCAGCTAGAGCAGGTAGGTCAGAGCCCCAGACAGCCTGATCTGCAATGGTTCCAGGCATGGGGCAGCTCACACCTCTCTGGGCAATGGGAGAGAGCGTCTCATGACTCCCAGGGTCAAATGTTTCTTCCTTCTCTCCAGTCTGAATCTCCCTCTCTCAGTTCAAACCATCACCCTTTGTCCTGTCACATCAGGCCCTGCTCAGAAGTCTGTCCCCAGCTTTCTTGGAGGTCCCTTGAAGCACTGGAAGGCCACCAGAAGGTCTCCCTGGAGCTTTCTCTTCTCCAGGCTGAGAAAGCCCAACTTTCTCAGTCTGACCTCCCAGCAGAGGGCTTCCAGCCCTCCCAGCACTGCTGTGGGCTCCTCTGGCCACACTCCAACAGCTCCAAGCCTTTGTTGTGATGAGGACTCCAGAGCTGGCCCCAGCACTGCAGGTGAGGGCTCAGCAGCATGGAACATAGGGGCAGAATCCCCTCCCTGCCCCTGCTGGGGAGCAGCCCAGAACATGCCTGGCTCTGGGCAGGGAGTGCATGATGCCATCCTGTATGATGGTGTGGATGGGGGAGACCTCACCTCAGACCCGAGTTCCTGCAAACCCTCCATGCCTGAGCTGGCATGAACTGGTGGAACCAAGCTGAGACCACTGGAAGGGATTGAAATGGTGGCAGGGCAGGGTTAGGTTGGACCTGAGGAACAATTTCTTTCCTGCATGAGTGGTCTGGGATTGGAACAGGCTGCCCAGAGAGGTGGTGGAATCCCCATGCCTGGAGGTGTGCAAGGAACCTGTGGCCATGGCTTTTTGGGACGTGGTTTGATGGCCATGGTGGTCTTGGGTCAATGGTTGGACTCAATGGTCTCAGAGGTCATTTCCAAGCAAAACAATGCTGTGATTCTGTGGCTCTGCTGCAGGCTGCTGCTGGCAGCCAGCAACCCCCAGCTTGTGCTGCCAGCATGGTGAGGAGAGGAGATGCAGGGCACACACCCCAGCACCGCTCACTTTCTCTCCACTGACCTGCCTGGGGGTCCTTGGTGCTCTTCTGTCTTGCAGAGTGCACACTGCATATGCTCTCCCCACTTGAGATTTCATGAGTGGTCTCTTCAGGAAGCTCCATGGTCAGCATCTTCCCCACCCTGGCAGGAGGAATGCTGCCTGCAGCTGATCACGTTTTCTAAATGACTGTGTTTGCAGCTTAGCCTTCAAGTGGGATGCCTGGAAAAACGTGTTTGGTGGCCTTTGAGGGGCAAAATGGGAAGTGTGCTCTGGGAGAAGGACCCAGGGTTTGGCACTGTGTGTGTCTCCACCACTCACTGGTGGTTAAAAGCCTCCTAGAATCATACACTTGTCAGAGCTGGAAGGGACCTCAAGGCTCAGCCATTTCCAACCCCCTGCCATGGGCAGGGACACCTCACACCACAGCAGGTTGCTCACAGCCACCTCCAGCCTGGCTGCAAACACCTCCAGGCAGGAGGCTTCCACCACCTCCCTGGGCAGCCTGTGCCAGGCTCTCACCACCCTCATGGGCAACAACTTCTTCCTCACAGCCAATCTCAATCTCCCCATTTCTAGTTTTGCTCCATCCGCCCCAGTCCTATCCCTCCCTGACACCCTCAAAAGTCCTTCCCCAGCTTTCTTGGAGCCTCCTGCAGATCCTGGAAGGCCACAATGAGGTCTCCTGGGAGCTTTCTCCTCTCCAGCCTGCACAACCCCAACTCCCTCAGTCTGTCCTCAGAGCAGAGCAGCTCCAGCCCTCTGCTCCTCCTCATGGCCCTTCTCTGGACACCTTCCAGCACCTCCAGATCCTTCCTGGCACAGAGGCTCCAGAACTGGCCCCAGAGCTCCAGCTGTGGTCTCAGGGGAGTGGAGCAGAGGGGCAGAATCCCCTCCCTGGCCCTGCTGGCTCTGCTTCTCTTGCTGCAGCCCAGGATGTGAGTGGCTCTCTGGGCTGCAAGTGCTCACTGCTGGCTCCTGCTGAGCTTCTCATCCCCCAGCACCCCCAAGTCCTCTTCGTGAGGGCCGCTCTCACGCCACTCCCTGCCCAGCCTATAGCAGTGCTTGGGATTGCCCAGACTCATGTGCAGAGCCTTGCTCTTGGTCTTGCTGAGCCTCCTGAGCTGTTTGTGCTCGCCAGGAACGTTGCTGCTGCAGCTCTGGAGCACACAGGAGTGAATGTGTTGAGCCTGGCAGGTGTCTGGAAGAAAACCTCCTTAGTTCAATCATTAGGTCAAGCCAGATAAATTCCTGTCTCCTTCAGAGGAAATGAGAAGTGAATGCAGAGGCTGAAGTGGTTTCAGGTGCCTTGACATGGCAGATTTAGTTGCAGTGGGACAATAAGGAAGAGCTGAAGGATGCAATTTGGGCTGTGAGAAGCGTGCGGCGACCGCGCGTCCGGAGAGACAATCGTTCCGACTGCTCCCAGCACCACGAGGCTTAAACACTGCTGGCATCAAACCTGAGTAAGGCTTGTTCCTGATGGCTCCAAAGCTCCTCTTAAGCTGTCAGAGCCCCGAGTTCGAGGGGAAAGGTGGGCAGGGATCTCGTTCTCCAGCGGTGCTCTCTGCTGCGTTACTGAATGGCAGTAAAGGGAGCCCCGGCACTGGGGGTGGCACTGCAGAGAGTCTGCAAAGCAAAGGTCTGCTGTGTGTCTCCTTTAGAGACTCCTCCTTATTTACAGTCACAGAACCACACAGTTCTCAGCACTGAAAGGGACCTCAAGGCTCAGCCAGCTCCAACCCCCCTGCCATGGCCAGGGACACCTCACACTACAGCAGGTTGCTCACAGCCACATCCAGCCTGGCTGCAAACACATCCAGGCAGGAGGCTTCCACCAAGTCCCTGGGCAACCTGTGCCAGGCTCTCACCACCCTCATGGAGAACAACTTCTTCCTCACAGCCAATCTCAATCTACCCAAATCAGAATCCACCAGGTTGGAAAACACCTCAGAGTTCACCAAGTCCAACCTCTCACCCAACACCATCTAAGCAACTCAACCATGGCACCAAGTGCCACATCCAAGCCTTTCTTGAACACCTCCAGGGATGGGGACTCCACCACCTGGGCAGCACATCCCAATGGCCAATCTCTCTTGCTGGGAAGAATTTCTTCCTCACCTCCAGCCTCAGCCTCCCCTGGCACAGCTTGAGACTGTGTCCTCTTGTGCTGCTGCTGGGTGCCTGGGAGAAGAGACCAACCCCCACCTGGCTACAGCCTCCCTTCAGGCAGTTGGAGAGAGCAAGAAGGTCTCCCCTGAGCCTCCTCTTCTCCAGGCTAAGCAACCCCAGCTCCCTCAGCCTCTCCTCCCAGGGCTGTGCTCCAGACCCCTCCCCAGCTTTCTTGCCCTTCTCTGGACACCTTCAAGTCTCTCAATGTCCTTCTTAAACTGAGGAGCCCAGAACTGGACACAGGACTCAAGGTGTGGCCTGAGCAGTGCTGAGCACAGAGCACAAGGACTTCCCTGCTCCTGCTGGTCACACTCTTCCTGCTGCAGGCCAGGATGCCCTTGGCCTTCATCACCACCTGAGGAGCAGTCCTGAGGATGCAAGAGCCCTGTTCCCAGGCATCTGAGATGTCTGCTCCTGCCAGCACAGCCCAGCTTCCTGCTTCCCCAGCCCCAGCTGGCTGCGTGCTGGCTCATCCTGGGGCTAACACAATCGTCTCTTGGCAACTGCAGCTGCTTCTCGTGAGAGCTTCATTTGCAACAGATTGAATCCTCCGAAAGGAGGCCAAACATAAAGATGTTAGGAACCAAAGTGAGAATCCAAAAAGGGGGGGTTGGTTGGGTTGGTTTCTTTTTCTTTTGAGGCTTGATTTGATTAAGCACCCAAATGTTTGGATGTTGATTTGAAACTTATTCAAGCTGCTTAAAGCTGGAGGAGAAGTAATGGGCTGCCTCCCCCCCTGCTCCCACCGAGGGTTCCTGGCACGCTTGCTTCCAAATTGCATTGACCTTTTTTTCCCTGCCAAATCCTATTGCATTTTCATCTCTAATTTACTGTCCAACCCAGCCCCGAGCTCTCCAGCTCTTCCCACCTCCCTGGGTTTCCATTGCCTATTCAATAGCTGCTTTCCTCCCCTCTTCAGGGTTTTCATTTCTCCCCCCCTCAGTTAAGTCTCATCTTATTACCCCCCAAAAATGTAGGGACTGACGATCCACCTGCCCTGGGAGTCTGTCTTCCCTAACTTGTCAGCTTCAGAAGGCAGAGAAGTGGCTCATTATGGAAACTTCTGGCTGCAGCAAAAATCCATAGTGCATCTCTGTGCTGGTGTGGAAGGGCTGAGATTCAATTCCATGTCCTCTTCCATAAGGCCCTGCTGAAGTTAGAGCTTCATCTCGGCACACTGGCACATCCCTGCCTGCTTCTGACATTCCATCCAGTGGGCACTCTTGGTGGTCTCCATTGCCAGTGAGGTCCACAGGTTTGTGGGTTACCTCTGCCTACATTTGTATGTCTTCTGGTGACAGGCCAAGGGACCTGGGACTGTTGAGCCTGGAGAAGAGCAGCCCCAGAGGGGATCTGAGCAATGCTCAGCAAGAGCTGAAGGGTGGGAGGCAAGAGGATGGAGCCAAGCTCTTGTCAGTGGTGCCCAGGGTCAGAACAAGGGGCAATGGGCACAAAATGGAACATGGAAGGTTCCACCTGAACAAGAGGAGAAAATTCTTTGTTGTGAGGGTGTATGGAGGCCTGGAGCAGGCTGCTCAAGGAGGTTGTGGAGTTTCCTTGTCTGGAGAGCTTCCAAGCCCAGTTGGCCATTGTGCTGCTGGGCAAGCTGCTGTGGGTGCCCTGCTTTAGCAGTGGGGGATGGACTGGATGATGTCCAGAGCTCCCTTCCCACTCCACCATGCTGGGATTCTGTGATGTGGGGAGGAACTGTGATGCTGGTGGGCTGTGGT
This sequence comes from Melanerpes formicivorus, assembly GCF_026170545.1. Classification (NCBI taxonomy): domain Eukaryota; kingdom Metazoa; phylum Chordata; class Aves; order Piciformes; family Picidae; genus Melanerpes; species Melanerpes formicivorus. Next base: position 135,426 of record NW_027142574.1, on the reverse strand, counting down.
GCACGCCAGACCATCAGGTGGCTGCAGAAGGTGAGCACAAAGCCATCACTTTTGTGTCAGCCTTGACCTCTCTGTGCTGCAGGGACAGGAGCCTGAGGAAGGTGTGAGTGGCCCTGCTTGGATCCAGCTGTTGTGGAAACCTTCCACTGAGCTGGTGTGGATGTGCTTGGGGAAGAGGGAACATGCAGAGGAGAGGAACTGTGTGAGGAAAGAGAACATGCAGGAGAGAGACCACACAGAGGGATCATGCAGAGCAAAAAGTAGCAGATGGGTGAGGGCAAGGAGAAGAACCTGGGCATGCAGAGGCTTAGAGGAGTCAATCTGCTGAGCTCAGGGATGAGGTGAGCAGGGTTTGATCTCAGCCTGTGAGAGAGCTCAGAGAGAACACTGAGAACAGAAGTTTGACAACAGGTTTCCAGTTGAGTGGACAGGGATCCAAAGAGATCTGAAGCTGGAAGCTGAGATAAACAGGTGGTTTATGTACAGTGGGAGTCATTTGGTCACTGGAGCATCCAGCCAGAGCTGATGGCCCACTTCTCATTGCCAAACTGTCTGAACAGAGATGGGTTTGTGGCTTTCTGAAAGGGAGCTCTACTCAGAATGAAGTCAGTCCTGGAGAATTTCATGTCCAAGCCACAGTGGCTGCTCACAACAGCCCCTTCTGGCCATGGACCCACTGTGGTGTGTTCCAGCTGGTTGGACTGGAAGCAGGATTCATAAATTCATAGAATGGTTTGGGTTGGAAGAGACAGACCTTAAAGATCACAAAAGCATCTGGTTTCAACCCCCTGCAGGGACACCTTCCACTAGCCCAGGTTGCTCAAGGCCTCATCCAACCTGGCCTTGGGCACCTCCAGGGAGGGGGCAGCCACAGCCTCCCTGGGCAACCTGTTCTTGGAGGAGCTGCCCAGCCCCTGGCAGCTGTGGGCAAGCAGTGTCTGTGGCTCTGTGGCTGCCCAACCTGTCAGCCAAAGCAGATTTGATTGTGAGAAGTCTTCTGGCCCCCCGTAAAGATCCGTGCTCGTCAGGATTAGCCACGGGCAGGCTGGATCTGCAGAGAGCTTTGTTAATTACCAGCTCTTCCTTCCTGTCCAGCTGGTTGAAAGATCTGGGTGAACCTGCAGCAGATGTTCATGTAAATGGATTGAGCTGGTTGCTGTGTAAAGAGGAAACCTTCAGGAGTGTTTGTATAGACACCCAAGTGTTTGTGCTGCTGTCAGTGTCAGGTCTGCAGTGGCTCCAACAGAAGCTGACAGCTTTCTTAGAGGCCCCACCAGGGATGGTCTCTGCTGCTGGGCTGTCCTTCTGCCTGCTCTGTGTTCATTCCCCACTGCCTTCAGCAGCTTTCTCCACCAGGAATGGACAGCATGAGGGGTGCAGAGCCTTGGGTGCTGTGGGGGCTGTCCCAAACTTCTGTTCCTGGGGCTTCCCTGTGCTGCTTCTGTCTCTGGGTGTGAGGAAGGAATTCTTCCCAGCAAGAGAGATTGGCCATTGGGATGTGCTGCCCAGGGAGGTGGTGGGGTCACCATCACTGGAGGTGTTTAAGAAAGGCTTGGCTGAGGCACTTGGTGCCATGGTTGAGTTGCTCAGATGGTGTTGGGTGATAGGTTGGACCTGATGATCTCAGAGGTCTTTTCCCACCTGGTTAATTCTGTATTCTATATGTAACCCCAGGAGCTGATCTTCTCAACTTGGTGGGCTTCCCATCCTCTGAGCAGCCAAGAATTTCTTCCCCTTGAGGGTTTTCAAGGGGTGGCCCAGGCTGCCCAGGGCAGTAGTGGAGTCCCCATCCCTGGAAGGGTTTCAAATCCAAGGAGATGTGGTGCTGAAGGACGTGGTTTGGTGGTGACCTGGCAGTGCTGGGTTAAAGGGCTGGTTGCAGTGATCTGAAAGGTCTTTTCCAACCAAAACCTCTGCATGATTCTGTGAAATACCACAGAGGGATGTTTCCTGAGGAGAACACCACATATCCCAGGCCAACAGCCTCCTGCAATGGTGAGCCAGACCCCTTCCAAGGAAGCTGCTGGGGGGCAAGCCCAGCTTGGTGCATGGATGTGCCCATGGCCTGATGCTTCTATCCTCATGCAACCTTTGCAGCCTCGTGGATTTATCTTGGTAGAGCATTGTCTAGCAGCTGGCTCTGCATGCTTGTTGGAGGTGAGATGAGGAATGAACCGTGTGTCTTGGTGCTGGCCAAGGGCAGCAGAAGGAAAGCTGGACCTTAGCTCCAGGCTTCCTGCTGAAAGCTGAGTCTGGACTTACCTCCCGTTTACACCTGCACTTGAAAAGAGCTCTGCTTTCTGATGTCTTCCCTTTCAGCTTCTGAGGAGTTTGGTTTCATTTAGCTCTGCATCAGCAATGACTTCAGGAGCCTGGAGAGGAGGAGGGTAAGTGAAGGCAGCTGGTTAAAGAGCTCTCTGCAGGCACTGTTTGATCTGTGCGGTCCTTGCTCTCAGACCGGGCAGGCAGACGCTGCCAGCGTGGAATTCCCTGGCACCGGGGAGGCTTTGCCAATCTTCAGGGAAGGCAGCACAAAGAGACAACTGTGAGAGCCTGGGAAGGTCCAGGAGCAGAGGAGACACCCTCTCTGTGCCCTTCTGGAACAGGCAGGAGTGAGTGGAGATGAGCAGTGAGGTGAGGCTGGGCTGAACTCTGCTGTTTCAGCGAGGGCAACCCTACATCAGCAATGAAGTGTGAACATAAAGCTCATAGAATGGGTTGTGTTGGAAGGGACCTTAAAGATCATCTAGTTCCAGCCCCAGTGCCATGGGCAGGGACACCTTCCACTGCACCAGCCTACTCAAAGCCTCATCCAGTCTGGCCTCCAAGGAGGGGGATCAGAGGGGTCACAGGATGTCAGGGGTTGGAAGGGCACCCACAGGATGTCAGGGGTTGGAAGGGCACCCACAACCTCCCTGGGCAACCTCTTCCAGTGTCTCACCACCCTCACTGCAAAGAATTTCTCCCTCATCTCCAGTCTGAATCTCCCCTCTTCCAGCTCCAAGCTGCTGCCCCTTGTCCTAGCACTGCAAGCCCTTGCCAGAAGTCCTTCCCCCGGCTTTCCTGTAGCCTCCTTCATGATGGAAAATCACCAGGGAAGATGGACAGGAGTTAACCTGCCCTAAACTCATTACATGATTCACAAAAAGCTGGTGGAGGCACCATCCCTGGAGGCGTTTAGGAAGAGACTTGATGGGGTGCTTGGTGCCATGGTTTAGTTGATTAGATGGTGTTGGGTGAGAGGTTGGACTCGATGATCTCAAAGGTCTCTTCCAACCTGGTCTATTCTATTCTATTCTATTCTATTCTATTCTATTCTATTCTATTCTATTCTATTCTATTCTATTCTATTCTATTCTATTCTATTCTATTCTATTCTTTCTTCCCCTTCCCCTTCCCTTCCCTTCCCTTCCCTTCCCTTCCCTTCCCTTCCCCTTCCCTTCCCTTCCCCTTCCCTTCCCTTCCCTTCCCTTCCCTTCCCTTCCCTTCCCCTTCCCTTCCCTTCCCTTCCCCTTCCCTTCCCTTCCCTTCCCTTCCCTTTCCCTTCCCTTCCCTTCCCTTCCAGCAGCCTTTGCTTCACCTTTTCTGACTTCCCTATTGTCTCAGCAGTAACTGAGCACTGCAGATGGCAGAGGAGCTTCTCCTTCCCCCCACAGCGGAGTCTCGGGGGCCGTAGATTTTGGGTGACAGTGGGAATGAATAGCGAGCATAAAATGCTGTAATTGGAACTGCAATGAAAGTGACTCTTACAGATGGGCCTCTGGCCTGGGCTGCAGCCTGAGTGGCTGAAGGATCTCTGGGCATTTTTCAAGTCTTCCACTCTCCTCCATAAATGTTTTGATGTGCTCAGAAATTCATCTTCATTACTGAGGCTGCTCCATCACCATGTCCTGACGGGGCCAAAGTAAAGCTTCTACTCAGAAATTAGTTTTCAGCTGGAAATCCACATTATGGGCTTATGGAGAAGAGAAGAGAGAAGAGAAGAGAAGAGAAGAGAAGAGAAGAGAAGAGAAGAGAAGAGAAGAGAAGAGAAGAGAAGAGAAGAGAAGAGAAGAGAAGAGAAGAGAAGAGAAGAGAAGAGAGAAGAGAAGAGAAGAGAAGAGAAGAGAAGAGAAGAGAAGAGAAGAGAAGAGAAGAGAAGAGAAGAGAAGAGAAGAGAAGAGAAGAGAAGAGAAGAGAAGAGAAGAGAAGAGAAGAGAAGAGAGGAGAGGAGAGGAGAGGAGAGGGGAGGGGAGGGGAGGGTTAGGGTAGGGGAGGGGAGGGGAGGGGAGGGGAGGGGAGGGGAGGGGAGGAGACTCGAGGAGAGGAGACTCGAGGAGAGGAGACTCGAGGAGAGGAGAGGAGAGGAGACTCGAGGAGAGGAGAGGAGAGGAGAGGGGAGGAGAGGAGAGGAGAGGGAGAGGGGAGGAGAGGAGAGGAGAGGAGAGGAGAGGAGAATTAACCAGGTTGGAAGAGACCTTTTTGATCTTTGAGTCCAACCCATCATCCAACACTAATCAATTCAACCATGGCCCTAGGTGCCTCATCCAGGCTCTTCTTAAACACCTCCAGGGATGGGGACTCCACCACCTCCCTGGGCAGCACATCCCAATGGCCAATCTCTCTTTCTATGAAGAATTTCTTCCTCACCCCCTGCCTAAACCTCCCCTGGTGCAGCTGGAGACTGTGTCCTCTTGTTCTGGTGCTGCTTGCCTGGCAGAAGAGACCAGCCCCCACCTGGCTATGAAGCAACTCTGGGTTTGATGCTGTGGTGCAGCAGATTCCTCTGCCCTGCTCAGTGCCACCAGGGCTGGAGCATCCTGACTCCCACAGGAGCTCAAGAAGAATCCAAGATCCCACCAGAGAGAGTGCCTTTGATTGGTGTTAGTGATAGGAACCAGCTCTTTGCAAGTTCAACCAGGGTCTTGCACCTGGGCAGGAAACCCCCCCTGCACCAGGACAGGTGAGGGGGGTGACCTGCTGGAAAGCAGCCATGTGGAGGAGGACCTGGGAGTGCTGGTGAAGAACAAATTCCCCATGAGGCAGCAATGTGTTCTTGTGGCAAGTAAGGCAAATGGTCTCCTGGGGGGACATGAAGAGAGTGTGGGCAGCCTCCCTTCAGCAGCCTCTTCTCCAGGCTGAGCAACCCCAGGTCCCTCAGCTGCTCCTCACCAGCCCTGTTCTCCAGACCCTTCAGCAGCTTTGTTACCTGTCTCTGGACCTGCTCCAGCTCCTCAATGTCCTTCTTGGACAAACCCAGGCTTTGATATGCAGCTTCACCAGTGCCCAGGGTCACTGTTGCAGTGTGAAGACATAGGAGCTGCTGAAGTGCATCTGAGACTCCTGGGTGCCATTTTTCATTGCTCCTTGGTGTGACAGACCTCAGCAACCAGATCTTCCAGCACTGTGGTGCCTTGCTGTTTAACTGGGGTCACAGTGGCTGGAAAGCAGCCTGGCAGAAAGGGACCTGGGGGTGATGGTTGATAGTAGGCTGAACATGAGCCAGCAGTGTGCCCAAGTGGCCAAGAGGGCCAAGGGCATCCTGGCCTGCAGCAGGAAGAGTGTGGCCAGCAGGAGCAGGGAAGTCATTCTGCCCTGTGCTCAGCACTGCTTAGGCCACACCTTGAGTCCTGTGTCCAGTTCTGGGCTGCTCAGGTTAGGAAAGAGGTTGAGCTGCTGGAAGGTGTCCAGAGAAGGGCAAGAAAGCTGGGGAGGGGTCTGGAGCACAGCCCTGTGAGGAGAGGCTGAGGGAGCTGGGGTTGCTTAGCCTGGAGAAGAGGAGGCTCAGGGGAGACCTTCTTGCTCTCTCCAACTGCCTGAAGGGAGGTTGTAGCCAGGTGGGGGTTGGTCTCTTCTCCCAGGCAAGCAGCAGCAGAACAAGAGGACACAGTCTCAAGCTGTGCCAGGGGAGGTTTAGGCTGGAGGTGAGGAAGAAGTTCTTCACAGAACTCACAGTGCTCACAGGCACATCCAGCCTGGCTGCAAACACCTCCAGGCAGGAGGCTTCCACCACCTCCCTGGGCAACCTGTGCCAGGCTCTAACCACCCTCATGGGCAACAACTTCTTCCTAACATCCAATCTCAATCTCCCCAGTCCAATCTCCATTCCCCCCAGTCCTGTCACTCCCTGAAGCCCTCAAAAGTCCCTAACAGCCTTCCTGGAGCCCCCTTCAGATCCTGGAAGGCCAAAATGAGGTCTTCTGGGAGCCTTCTCTTCAATGAGCTGGCTGAGCAAGAGAGCAACACTCAAAATGCTGCAGCTTGCCTTGGAACAATGTCTCCCCCCCTGCCAGCAGAGTGAAAATAGCAGGGGCCACGTGTGCTGGGACTGCAGCCGTGGGCAGCCTCTGAAGACAACGGCTCTGACAAAGGGAGGAAGCATCTGAAGACAACTCCCCAGCTCACCCGGCTTTGTGAGCGGCAGCCCTGACAGACAGCTTGACAAAGCACGCGTTAATTTGGGTTTAACTTCTCATTCTTTTGAGGCAGCAGAACAGGGGATGAAAAACTCCATCCACCTCCACGGGGAGAGCTGCAGGGAAAGGCTGAGCCTTGTGCTGGCAGCGGGGCCTCAAAGTTGTGCTGAGTCGCTGGAAGCAGCCCAGCAGAGCCCTGCAAGAATGACTCTGCCTCTGGAGCCTCCTGGCTGTGAATGGCTTGAGAAGATCAACTGGCTGTGAATGGCTTGAGAAGATCAACCACCCATTGTTCAGTAGATGGGGTTGGGTGATAGGTTGGACTTGATGGTCTCGAAGGTCTTTTCCAACCTGGCTGATTCTATTCTATTCTATTCTATGTCTATTCTATTCTATTCTATTTCTATTCTATTCTATTCTATTCTATTCTATTCTATTCTATTCTATTCCATTCCATTCCATTCCATTCCATTCCATTCCATTCCATTCCATTCCACCCCATCCCATCCCATCCCATCCCATCCCATCCCACTTGAAGCATTGTACTCTGGAAACTCCAGCTGACTGAAGCTGAGAGTGGAGGACTCTAAGGTAGAACAGAAGCCATCCACACATTATGAAGAAGTGAGAAATGGAATGGAATGGAATGGAATGGAATGGAATGGAATGGAATGGAATGGAATGGAAAGGAAAGAGGAGGAGAAGAGGAGGAGAAGAGGAGGAGAAGAGGAGGAGAAGAGGAAGAGAAGAGGAAGAGAAGAGGAAGAAGAAGAGAAGAGAAGAGAAGAGAAGAGAAGAGAAGGGAAGGGAAGGGAAGGGAAGGGAAGGGAAGGGAAGGGAAGGAAGGGAAGGGAAGGAAGGGAAGGGAAGGGAAGGGAAGGAAGGGAAGAGAGAAGAGAAGAGAAGAGAAGAGAAGAGAAGAGAAGAGAAGAGAAGAGAAGAAGATGAAGAGAGAAGAGAAGAGAAGAGAAGAGAAGAGAAGAGGAAGAGAAGAGAAGAGAAGAGAAGAGAAGAGAAGAGAGAAGAGAAGAGAAGAGAAGAGAAGAGAAGAGAAGAGAAGAGAAAAGAGAAATACCTAACACCTCCTGACAATTAAACCATGGCTCCAAGTGCACTGCTTAGGCCACACCTTGAGTCCTGTGTCCAGTTCTGGGCTCCTCAGGTTAGGAAAGATGTTGAGCTGCTGGAAGGTGTCCAGAGAAGGGCAAGAAAGCTGGGGAGGGGTCTGGAGCACAGCCCTGTGAGGAGAGGCTGAGGGAGCTGGGGTTGCTTAGCCTGGAGAAGAGGAGGCTCAGGGGGACCTTCTTGCTCTCTCCAACTCCTGAAGGGAGGTTGTTAGCCAGGTGGGGGTTGGGCTCTTCTGCCAGGCAGGCAAGCAGCACCAGAACAAGAGGACACAGACTCAAGCTGTGCCAGGGGAGGTTCAGGCTGGAGGCCAGCAAGAGAGATTGGCCATGGGAATGTACTGCCCAGGGAGGTGGTGGAGTCCCCATCCCTGGAGGTGTTCACAAACAGCTTGGATGTGGCCTTTGGAGCCATGGTTTAGTTGCCAGGAGGTGTCAGGGATTAGGTAATAGGTTGGACTTGATGATCTCTGAGGCCTTTTCCAACCTTATTGATTCTCTGATTCTCTGAGATGTTACTGGGCTCCTGTGGCAATTTCCTGTGGTAATGAGCATCCAGGAGGATATTAAAAGTGTCATCTCTGCTTTGAAAGTCATAAGAACTGAAATAGATTCTGTCATCTTTTCTATCAAGGGATCCAGCACTGATTATTGGGGGGGGGGGGGGGAGGGGGAGCCTAAAAGAAAACAAAGACCATTAAATAATTAGTTAATTGAATTGCCAGCATGCTGATGCTGCTGAAATGGATCTGGAAAAGATGAGGTTAGCAGCCTGGCTTTGCACAATTAGAGCCTGGGCTGCAAAGCAGAGCTGGGCTGTGGGGTCCTGCAGGACCTTGGTGCTCAGGCTGCTTGAAACTCAAGGAAGGGAGATGCAGGCACGATGGAAAGAATGTTTGGCACTGAGGGTGGTGAGACCAGGGCTTTGGCTGCCCAGGGAGGTGGGAGATGCAAGCCACAGTGTTTAAGGCTCTGAACGACCTGCTCCACTTGCAGATGCTACCCCCAGGGATGAGTCTTAACCCGACTGAAAACAATTCTCTGACCCTGTAAAAAGCCTGCCTGGCTCAGGTGGTGATGCTTCAACACTTCTCTCTGAAGCTTTCCTGACCACACCACTGGACCCTGACTCTTGGGTGACCTTCATGCATCACCCCAGTGCCCAGCATATGAATAACCCTATTGATCTGAATTGTCACAAGGATCACAGAGGGCTGAGCTGGGAGCCAACCTGAATTCACAGCCATAGAGAGTGGGGACCATAGCCTCACAGCCCACACAAATGGTGGAAATTGCAGTCACCTACCTCCTAGAGAAAGCAGCAAGCTTCTCATTGTGATGAGACATTTGAGCATGTCCAGAGAAGGGCAACAAGGCTGGGGAGGGGGTCTGGAGCACAAGCCCTGGGAGGAGAGGCTGAGGGAGCTGGGGTTGCTTAGCCTGGAGAAGAGGAGGCTCAGGGGAGACCTTCTTGCTCTCTCCAACTCCCTGAAGGGAGGTTGGAGCCAGGTGGGGGTTGGTCTCTTCTCCCAGGCACCCAGCAGCAGAACAAGAGGACACAGTCTCAAGCTGCACCAGGGGAGGTTTAGGCTGGAGGTGAGGAAAAAGAACTTTCCCAGCAAGAGAGATTGGCCACTGGATGTGCTGCCCAGGGAGGTGGTGGAGTCCCCATCCCTGGAGGTGTTGAAGAAAGGCTTGGATGTGGCACTTGGAGCCATGGTTTAGTTGTCAGGAGATGTTGGATATTAGGTAATAGGTTGGTACTTGGTGATCTCTGAGGTCTCTTCCTACCTGATTGATTCTGTGATTCTATGACTCTTACAGGGGTTTGTTTCCTGAGGACAACCTGTCTGCAGTGGCCTGAGGAGCCACCTCACTGCCACCTTCCTCTGGCTGCCTGTGGCTCAGGCTGGTTGCCTGGTTGGACTTGGTGATCTGTGAGGTCTTTTCCAACTGGTTGATTCTGTGATTCTATCACCCATAGGGACTCTATGATTCTATCACTCTATGACTCTGTTATTCTATGATTCTATGATGGGTTCAAGAGGGGATTGGATGTGGCACCTGGAGCCCATAGTTTAGTTGTCAGGAGGTGTTGGATATTAGGTAATAGGTTGGACTTGGTGATCTCTGAGGTCTGTTCCAACCTGACTGATTCTGTGATTCTATGACTCTCTACCAGGGGTTTGTTTTCTGGGGTCAAACTGTCTGTAGTGGCCTGAGGAGCCACCATCCTGCCACCCC